>NW_012303404.1:0-3059 GCF_000151885.1 Dipodomys ordii
GCGAGGACACAGCGGGATAGAGTGGGGTATACAGCGAGGACATAGCAGAACACAGCAGGACACAGCGGGGACACAGCAGGAGAACCAGCGGGACCCAGCGGGACCGAGCGGGGACACAGCTGGGACACAGTGGGGGACACAGCAGGACACAGCGGGGAACACAGCGGAGGACACAGCGGTACACAGCGGGGGACACAGCAAGGACACAGTGTGATACAGCGTGGGACAAAGCGGAAGACAGCGGGGACACAGCGAGGAAACAGCGGGACACAACAGGGACACTGATGGGACTCAGCGAGGGACACAGCGTGACACAGTCGGACACAGCGGGGGACACAGCGGGACACAGCGGGGGACACAGCGGGGGACACAGCGGGACACAGCGGGACACAGAGGGACACAGCGGGGACAGAAAGGGACACAGCGGGACACAGCGGGGGACACAGCAGGGACACAGCGGAACACAGCAGGGGACACAGCGAGGACACAGTGGGATACAGCGTGGGACAAAGCGATAGACAGCGGGGACACAGCGAGGACACAGCGGGACACAGCAGGGACACAGATGGGACTCAGCGGGGTACACAGCGGGGACAAAGCGGGACACCACGAGACACAGTGGGACACAGCGGGACAAAGCGGGGACACTGCGGGCAAACAGTGGGACAAAGCGGGGGACACAGCGGGACACAGCGGGACACAGTGGGGGATACAGCCGGACAAAGCGGGGGACAGAGCGGGGGACACTGCAGGACTCAGCTGGGACACAGCGTGACACAGTCGGACACAGCGGGGAACACAGCGGGTCACAACGGGGGGACACAGTGAGGACACAGCGGGACAGAGCGGGGGATACAACGAGGACACAGTGGGACACAGCGGGGGACACAGCGGGGGACACAGCGGGACTCAGCAGGGACTCAGCGGGACAGAGAGGGACACAGCGGGGGACACAGCAAGGACACAGCAGGGACACAGCTGGGCACACAGCGGGACATAGTGGGGGATACAGCGGGACACAGCGGCGGACTCAGGGGGGACAAATGGGGACACAGCGGGGGACACAGCAAGGACACAGTGGGGACACAGCGGGGACTCAGCTGGGGACACAGCGGAGAACAGAGTGGGGGACACAGCGGTACACAGCGGGGAACACAGCGAAGATAAAGCAGGACCCAATGGGACACAGCGTCGAAACAGCGAAGACACAGGGGGACACAGCGCAGTACAGAGCTGGGACACAACGGGACACAATGGGGGATACAGCGGGCACAGCGGGGACACAGCTTAGGACACAGCGGGACACAGCGGGGGACAAAGTGGTAGACAGCGGGTGACACAGCGAGGACACAGCGGGACATAGCGGGGACACATAGGGGACATTGCGGGGACACAGCGGGACACAGTGGGGGACACAGTGGGACACAGCGGGACATAGCGGGAAACACAGCGGGGAGACAGCGGAACACAGAGGGGGACACAGCGAGGACACAGCGGGACACAGCAGGGCACAGATGGGACTCAGCGGGGGACAAAGCGGGGGACAGAGCGGGACACCACTGGACACAGTGGAAAACAGCGGAATAAAGCGGGGTCCCTTCGGGCTCACAGCGGGACAAATCGGGGGACACAGCGGGACACAGCGGGACACAGTGGGGGATACAGCTGGACAAAGCGGGGGACAGAGCGGGACACAGCATGACACAGTCGGACACAGTGGGGGACACAGCGGGACACAGCGGGGTCACAGCGGGTGACACAGTGGAGGACACAGCGGTATACAGCTGGGGACACAGCGAGGACACTGCGAGACACAGCAGGGACACAGCGTGATACAGTCGGACACAGCGGGGGACACAGCGGGACACAGAGGGGGACACAGCGGGAGACACAGCAGGACACAGCGGGACACAGAGGGACACAGCGGGGACAGAACGGGACACAGCGGGACACAGCGGTGGACACAGCAGGGACACAGCAGAACACAGCGGGGGACACAGCGAGGACACAGTGGGATACAGCGTGGGACAAAGCGGTAGATAGCGGGGACACAGCGAGGACACAGCGGGACACAGCAGGGACACAGATGGGACTCAGCGGGGTACACAGCGGGGGACAAAGCGGGACACCACGAGACACAGTGGGACACAGCGGGACAAAGCGGGGACACTGCGGGCACACAGCGGGACAAAGCGGGGGACACAGCGGGACACAGCGGGACACAGCGGGACACAGTGGGGGATACAGCTGGACAAAGCGGGGAACAGAGCGGGGGACACTGCAGGACTCAGCTGGGACACAGCGTGACACAGTCGGACACAGCGGGGAACACAGCGGGTCACAACAGGGGACACAGTGAGGACACAGGGGGACAGAGCGGGGGATACAACGAGGACACAGTGGGACACAGCGGGGGACACAGTGGGGGACACAGCGGGACTCAGCAGGGACGCAGCGGGACAGAGAGGGACACAGCAAGGACACAGCAGGGACACAGCTGGGGACATAGCGGGACATAGTGGGGGATACAGCGGGACACAGTGGCGGACACAGGGGGGACAAATAGGGACACAGCGGGGGACATAGCACGGACACAGCGGGACACTTCGGGGACTCAGCTGGGGACACAGCGGAGAACAGAGGACACAGCAGGACCCAATGGGACACAGCGTCGAAACAGCGACGACACAGGGGGACACAGCGCAGTACAGAGCTCGGACACAACGGGACACAATGGGGGACACAGCGGGACACAGCGGGACACAGCGGTCACAGTGGGGGACAAGCGAGGACACAGCGCGACACAGCGGGGGACAAAGTGGTAGACAGCGGGTGACACAGCGAGGACACAGCGGGACATAGCGGGGAAACAGAGGGGACATTGCAGGGACACAGCGGGCACAGCGGGGGACACAGGGCGACACAGCGGGACACAGCGTGAAACACAGCGGGGACACAGCGGAACACAGCGGGGGACACAGCGAGGACACAGCAGGACACAGCAGGGACACAGATGGGACTCAGCGGGGGACAGAGCAGGGGACAAAGCGGGACACCAC
>NW_012303405.1:0-3059 GCF_000151885.1 Dipodomys ordii
TCTGTTTCTCCTGCTTCTGCTTCTTCTGCTTCTCCTCCTTCTCGTGCTGCTTCTCGTTCTGCTTCTCTTTCAGCTTCTGCTTATCCTTTTGCTTCTCCTACTCCTAATCCTTCTCTCTCGCCTTCTCCGTCTTCTTCTGCTGCTTCTCCTGCTGCTCCTGCTTCTGCTTATTCTACTATTTCTGTTTCTTCTGCTTCTGCTTCAGATTGTGCTTCTTCTGTTTCTCCTTCTGCTTCAGATTCTGCTTCTGCTTCTTCGGCTTCTCCTGTTTCTTCTGCTTCTGCTTCTCCTGCTTCTTCTACTTCTCCTGCTTCTCTTTCTGCTTCTCCTTCTGCTTCTGCTTCTCCTTCTGCATCTGCTTCTGCTCTTCTCCTTCTTCTGTTTCTTTTGCTTCTGTTTCTTCTGCTTCTTCTTCTTCTGTTTCTTCTGATTCTACTTCTGCTTCTCTTTCTTCTCCTCTTTCTGCTTCTACTTCTGCTTCTTCTGATTCTCCTGCTTCTCCTTCTTGTTCTCCTTCTGTTTCTGCTTCTCTTTCTGCTTCTGCTTCTCTTTCTGCTGCTCCTTCTCCTTCTCCTTCTTCTGCTTCTCCCACTGCTTCTGCTTCTCCTTCTTTTGCTTATTCTTTTTCTTCTGCTTCTGCTTCTCCTGCTTCTGCTTCTTCTGCTTCTACTGCTTCTCTTTATGCTTCTCCTTATGCTTCTTCTTCTTCTTCTTCTTCTTCTTCTTCTTCTTCTTCTTCTTCTTCTTCTTCTTCTTCTTCTTCTTCTCTTTCTTTTGCTTCTGCTTTTCCTGCTTCTTCTGATTCTACTGCTTCTCTTTCTGCTTCTCATTCTGCTTCTGCTTCTCCTTCTGCTTCTCCTATTGCTTCTGCTGCTCTTCTTTCTCCTTCTCCTACTTCTGCTTCTCCTTGTGCTTCTGCTTCTCCTTCTGCTTCTCCTTATATTTCTCTTTCTCCTTCTCGTTCTTCTGCTTCTACTTCTGCTTTTGCTGCTGCTACTTATGCTTCTTCTGTTTCTTTTGCTTCTGCTTCAGTTGCTTCTGCTTCTTAGCTTCTCCTGCTTCTGTTTCTGCTTCTTCTTCTTCTTCTCTTTCAGGTTCTCCTGCTTCTGCTTCTTGTGCTTCTCCTGCTTCTCTTTCTGCTACTCATTCTGCTTCTGCTTCTCCTTCTGCTTCTGCTTCTCCTCCTTCTCCTTCTCCTTCTCCTACTTCTGCTTCTCCTTTACCTTCTGCTTCTTCTCCTTCTCCTGCTTCTCCTTCTCCATCTCCTTCTGCTTGTTCTTATGCTTCTTCTTCTGCTTCTGCTTCTCCTGCTTCTTTTGGTTCACCTTTTGCTTCTGCTTCTTTTGCTTTTCCTGCTTCTCCTTCAGCTTCTCCCTCTGCCTCTCCTTCTGCTTCTCCTTCTGTTTCTCCTTCTTCTTCTCGATCTTCTTCTTCTCCTTATTATTCTCCAGCTTCTCCTTCTTCTTCTCCTTATGCTTCTTCTTATCCTTATGCTTCTTCTTCTTCTTCTTCTTCTTCTTCTTCTTCTTCTTCTTCTTCTTCTTCTTCTTCTTCTTGTTCTTCTTCTTCTTCTTCTTCTGTATCTTCTGTTTCTGCTTCTCCTGCTTCTGCATTTGTGCTTCTCCTGCTTCTCTTTCTTCTTCTCATTCTTCTGCTTCTCCTTCTGCTTCTCCTATTGCTTCTGCTGCCCTTCCTTCTCCTTCTCATTCTCCTACTTCTGCTTCTCCTTCTGCTTCTGCTTCTTCTGCTTCTCCTGCTTCTCCTTCTGCATCTTCTTCTGCTTCTGCTTCTCCTTCTGCTGCTTCTTCTGTTTCTGCTTCTCCTTCTTCTTCTGCTTCTTCTTCTGATTCTCCTTCTGCTTCTCCTTCTCCTTCTCGTTCTTCTGCTTTTCCTACTGCTTTTCCTTCTGCTTCTGCTACAACGACTACTGCTTCTGCTTCTTTTGTTTCTTCTGCTTCTACTTCTGCTTTTGATTCTCTTTCTGCTTCTGCTTCTGCTTCTGCTTCTCATTCTGCTTCTCCAGATTCTGCTTCTTCTACTTCTCCTGCTTCAGGTTCTGCTTCTGATTCTTCGGATTCTTATGTTTCTGCTTCTTCTGCTTCCCCTCCTTCTCTTTCTGCTTCTCCTTCTGTTTCTGCTTCTCTTTCTGCTTCTCCTTCTGCTTCTGCTACTTCTCCTACTTCTGTTTCTTCTTCTTCTGCTTCTCCTGCTTCTCTTCGTCTGCTTCTCTTTCTGCTTCTGCTTCTCCAGATTCTGCTTCTTCTCCTTCTCCTGCTTCTCCTTCTGCTTCAGATTCTGCTTCTGCTTCTTCGGCTTCTTCTGCTTCTCCTGCTACTGCTTCTTCTGCTTCTCCTGCTTCTCCTTCTGCTTTTCCTTCTGTTTCTGCTTTTCCTTCTGCTTCTGCTTCTTCTCCTTCTTCTGTTTCTTCTGCTTCTGCTTCTCCTGCTGCTTCTCGTTCTGCTTCTCTTTCTGCTTCTGCTTATCCTTCTGCTTCTCCTACTCCTAATCCTTCTATTTTGCCTTCTCCTTCTTCTTCTTCTGCTTCTCCTGCTGCTTCTGTTTATTCTACTATTTCTCTTTTTTCTGCTTCTGCTTCAGATTGTGTTTCTTCTGTTTCTCCTTCTGCTTCAGATTCTGCTTCGGCTTCTTCTGTTTCTTCTTCTTCTGCTTCTCCTGCTTCTTCTGCTTCTCCTGCTTTTCTTTCTGCTTCTCCTTCTTCTTCTGCTTCTCCTTCTGCTTCTTCTTCTGCTCTTCTCCTTCTTCTGTTTCTTGTGCTTCTTTTTCTTCTGCTTCTTCTTCTTCTGTTTCTTCTGATGCTACTTCTGCTTTTCCTTCTTCTCCTTCTCTTTCTGCTTCTACTTCTGCTTCTTCTGATTCTCCTGCCTCTCCTTCTTGTTCTCCTTCTGTTTCTGCTTCTCTTTCTGCTTCTGCTTCTGCTTCTCCTTCTGCTTCTCCCTCTGATTCTGCTTCTATGCTTATTCTTTTTCTTCTTCTTCTACTTCTGCTTTTGATTCTCTTTCTGCTTCTGCTTCTCCTTCTGCTTCTCCTTCTTCTTCTCC
>NW_012303406.1:0-3059 GCF_000151885.1 Dipodomys ordii
GAAGCAGAAGGAACAGTAGGAAGCAGAGGTAGTAGCTGATGAAGCAGAAGATGCAGAATCAGAAAGTGAAGCAGTAGGAATAGCAGAAGAACGAGAAGTTGAGGGAGAAGGATAATCAAATGGAGAAGCAGATAGAGAAGCAGAAGAAGGAGCAGGAGAAGGAATAGCAGCAGGAGAAAGCAGAAAGAGCAGCAGAAGGAGGAGCATGAGATGCAGAAACAGGAGAAGCATAAGCAGAACAAACAGGAGAAGGACAAGAAGCTGAAGCAGAAGGAGAAGCAGAAACAGAAGGAGAAGCAGAAAGAGAAGGGGGGAAGCAGAAGAAGCAGAAGCAGGAGAAGCAGAAGCATAAGAATCTGAAGAAGCAGAAGGAGAACTTCAGGTAGAAGGAGAAGCACGAGAAGCAGAAGAAGCAGAATCTGGAGAAGCAGAAGGAGAAGCAGAAGCAGAAAGAGAATCAAAATCAGAAGGAGAAGCAGAAGAAACAGAAGAAGTAGAAGCAGTAGCAGTTGTAGCAGAAGCA
Organism: Dipodomys ordii; assembly: GCF_000151885.1. Classification (NCBI taxonomy): domain Eukaryota; kingdom Metazoa; phylum Chordata; class Mammalia; order Rodentia; family Heteromyidae; genus Dipodomys; species Dipodomys ordii. The sequence continues at coordinate 524 of NW_012303406.1, forward strand.
GAACGAGAAGCAGAAGGAAAAGCAGAAGAACAAGAAGGAGAAGGAGAAACAGAAGGAGAAGCAGAAAGAGAAGCAGAAAGAGAAGCAGGTAAAGCAGAAGAAGAAGAAGCAGAAGGAGAATAAGAAGGAGAAGCAGAAGAAGGAGAAGGAGAAGCAGAAGCAGAAGAAGATGCAGAAGGAAAAGCAGAAGAAGCAGAAGTAGAAGCAGGAAAAGCAGAAGAAGCAGAAGAAGCAGAAGCAAAAGTAGAAGCAAAAGAAGGAGAAGGAGAAGCAGAGGCAGAAGAAGAAGCATAAGGACAAGCACAAGCAGAAGGAGATGCAGAAGGAGAAGCAGAAGAAGCAGAAGGTGAAGGAGAAGCAGAAGTAGGAGAAGGAGAAGGAGGAGAAGCAGAAGCAGAAGCAGAAGCGGAATGAGAAGCACAAAGAGAAGCAGGAGAAGCACAGAAGCAGAAGCAGGAGAAGCCGAAAGAGAAGAAGCAGAAGAAGCAGAATCAGAATCAGAAGTACAAGCAGAAGCAGAAGGAGAAGCAGCAGAAGAAGTAGAATCAGAAATTCAGGCAGGAGAAAAAGAAGATGCAGAAGCAGAAGCAGAAGGCGAAGCAAAAAGAGAAGGAGAAGGAGAAGGAGAAGTAGAAGAAGCAGCAGAAGGAGAAGCAGCAGAAGAAGCAGAAAAACAAGCAGGAGAAGCAGAAGCACAAAGAGAAGTAGAAGCAGAAGAAGCAGAAGCAGAAGAAGAAGCATTAGAAGCATAAGAAGCAGAAGCAGGAGAAGCAGAAGCAGAAGGTAAAGAAGAAGCATAAGAAGCAGAAGCAGAGGAAGAAACAGAAGAAGGAGAAAGAGCAGCAGAAGGTGAAGCAGAAGGAGATGCAGAAGCAGAAAGCGAAGCAGAAACAGAAGGAGAAGAAGAATCAGAAGAAGTAGAAGCAGTAGCAGTTGTAGCAGAAGCAGAAGGAGAAGCCGAAAGAAAAGCAGAAGAACAAGAAGGAGAAGGAGAAACAGAAGGAGAAGCAGAAGGAGAAGCAGAAAGAGAAGCAGGTAAAGCAGAAGAAGAAGAAGCAGAAGGAGAATCAGAAGGAGAAGCAGAAGAAGGAGAAGGAGAAGCAGAAGCAGAAGAAGATGCAGAAGGAGAAGCAGGAGAAGCAGAAGCAGAAGGAGAAGCAGGAAAAGCAGAAGAAGCAGAAGCAAAAGGAGAAGCAAAAGAAGGAGAAGCAGAAGCAGAAGAAAAAGCATAAGGACAAGCACAAGCAGAAGGAGATGCAGAAGGAGAAGCGGGAGAAGCAGAAGAAGCAGAAGATGAAGGAGCAGCAGAAGTAGGAGAAGGAGAAGAAGGAGAAGCAGAAGGAGAAGCAGAAGCGGAATGAGAAGCAGAAAGAGAAGCAGGAGAAGCACAAGAAGCTGAAGCAGGAAAAGCCGAAAGAGAAGAAGTAGAAACAGAAGCATAAGTAGAAGGAGAAGCAGCAGAAGAAGTAGAACCAGAAATTCAGGCAGGAGAAACAGAAGAAGCAGAAGCAGAAAGAGAATCAAAAAGAGAAGCAGAAGGAGAAGTAGAAGAAGCAGCAGAAGGAGAAGTCGCAGAAGAAGCAGAAAAACAAGCAGGAGAAGCAGAAGCAGAAAGAGAAGTAGAAGCAGAAGAAGCAGAAGCAGAAGAAGAAGCAGTAGAATCATAAGAAGCAGAAGCAGGAGAAGCAGAAGCAGAAGAACAAGAAGAAGCATAAGAAGCAGAAGCAGAAGCAAAGGGAGAAACAGAAGGAGGAGAAGGATCAGCAGAAGGTGAAGCAGAAGGAGATGGAGAAGCAGAAAGAGAAGGAGAAACAGAAGGAGAAGAAGAAGGATTAGTTGGAGAATCAGAAGAAGCAGAAGCAGAAAGAGAAGCAGAACCAGAAGGAGAAGCAGAAGGAGGAGAAGGAGAAGCCGAAAGGGAAGCAGAAAGAGAAGCAGAACGAGAAGCAGGAGAAGCAGAAGCAGGAGAACAAGAAGCAGAAGAAACAGAAGAAGGAGAAGAAGCAGAAGCAGAAGGAGTAGCAGAAACAGAAGGAAAAGCAGAAAGGGAAGCAGGAGAAGCAGAAGAAGCAGCAGCAGGAGAAGCAGAAGCATAAGAATTCGAAGAAGCAGAAGCAGAACCTGAAGCAGAAGGAGAAGCAGGAGAAGCAGAAGAAGCAGAATCTGGAGAAGAAGGAGAACCAGAAGGAGAAGCAGAATCAGAAAGAGAAGCAAAAGCAGTAGGAGAAGCACAAGGAGAAGCAGAAGAAACAGAAGAAGCAGATGCAGTAGCAGAAGAAGCAGAAGATGCAGAAGCAGAAGGAGAAGCAGAAGGAAAAGCAGAAGAACGAGAAGAAGGACAAATAGAAGGAGAAGCAGAAAGAGAAGCAGAAGAAAGAGCAGGAGACGGAAAAGCAGCCGGAGAAGCAGAAAGAACAACAGAAGGAGAAGGAGGAGATGCAGAAACAGGAGAAGCAGAAGTAGAAGAATCAGGAGAAGGACAAGAAGCAGAAGCAGAAGGAGAAGCAGAAACAGAAGGAGAAGCAGAAAGAGAAGG
>NW_012303407.1:0-3059 GCF_000151885.1 Dipodomys ordii
TTGTGTCCCCAGCTGTGTAACCCGCTGGGTAACGCTGTGTCCCCGCTGTATCGACACTCTGTCCCGCTGGGTCCTGCTGTGTCCTCGCTCTGTTCCCCGTTGTGTCCCGCTGTGACCCCTGCTGTGTCCCCCGCTGTGTCCTGCTGTGTCCCCCGCCGTGTCCCGTGGTGTCCCGCTGTGTCCCCCGCTTTGTCCTTGCTGTGTCCTTGCTATGACCCAGCTGTGTCAAGCTGTGTCCCCCCTGTGTCCCTCGCTGTATTCCGCTCTGTTCTCCGCTGTGTCCCTCTGTGTCCTGCTTTGTCTGCCGCTGTGTCCCTGCTGTGTCGCCACTGTGTCCCGCTGTGACCACCATTGTCCCTCTGTGTGCCCACCTGAGTCCCTGCTGTTTCCCTGCTGGGTCCCCTGTGTCCCCGCTGTGTCCCGCTGTGTCCCCCGCTATGTCCCCCGCTTTGTCCCCGCTGTGTCCCGCTGGGTCCCGCGGGGTCCCCCGCTGTTTCCCGTTGTGTCCCCAGCTGTGTACCCCGCTTTGACCCGCTGTGTCACACTGTGTCCCTTGGTGTCCCGCTTTGTCCCCCGCTGTGTCCCCCGGTGAGTCCCCGCAATGTCTCCGCTGTGTCCCTCTGTGTCCTCCCTGTGTTCCCCACTGTGTCCCGCTGTGACCCTGCTGTGTCCTGATGTGTCCTCCCTGTGTCCCCGCTGTGTCCCACTGTGTCCCGCTGTGTCCCGCTGTGTCCTCGCTGTGTCCCATGCTGTGTTCCGCTATGTCCTCGTTGTGTCCCCCGCTGTTTCCCATTGTGACCCCAGCTGTGTACCCCGCTGTGTCCCGCTATGTCCCCGTTGCATCGACGCTGTGTCCCGCTGGGTCCCGTTGTGTTCTCGCTGTGTTCCCCGCTGTGTCCTGCTGTGTACCACTCTGTGTCCCCGCTGTGTCCCTCTTTGTCCCCCACTGTGTCCCGTTGTGTCCCACTGTGTCTCAGGCTTTGTCCCTGCTGTGTCCCGCTGTGTCCCCCACTGTGTCCCTTTGTGTCCCAGCTGTGTAACCCGCTGTGTAATGTTGTGTCCCCGCTGTATCGACGCTGTGTCCCGCTGGGTCCCGTTGGGTCCTCGCTGTGTTCCCCGTTGTGTCCCGCTGTGACCCCCGCTGTGTCCCCCGCTGTGTCCTGCTGTGTCCCCCGCTGTGTCCCGTTTTGTCCCGCTGTGTCCCCCGCTGTGTCCCTGCTGTGTCCCTGCTATGTCCCCGCTGTGTTAGGCTGTGTCCCGCTGAGTCCCCGCTGTGTTCCCGCTGTGTTCTGCTGTGTCCTCCCTGTGTCCCTCGCTGTGTTCCGCTCTGTCCTCCACTGTGTCCCTCTGTGTCCCGCTGTGTCCCCTGCTGTATCGACTCTGTGTCCTGCTGGGTCCCGCTGGGTCCTCGCTGTGTTCCCCGCTGTGTCCCTCGCTGTGTCCCCGCTGTGTCCCACTGTGTCCGGCCTTGTCTGCCGCTGTGTCCCTGCTGTGTCGCCGCTGTGTCCCGCTGTGACCACCATGGTCCTTCTGTGTCCCCCCCTGAGTCCCCACTCTTTCCACGCTGGGTCCCGCTGTGTCCCCGCTGTGTCCCGCTCTGTCCCCCGCTATGTACTCCGCTTTGTCCCCGCTGTGTCCTGCTGTGTCCCGCTGTGTCCTCCGCTGTTTCCCGTTGTGTCCCCAGCTGTGTACCCCGCTTTGACCCGCTGTGTCACACTGTGTCCCTTGGTATCCCGCTTTGTCCCCCTCTGTGTCCCCCGGTGAGGCCCCGCTGTGTCCCGCTGTGTCCTCCCTGTGTCCCCCGCTGTGTCCCGCTGTGTCCCCAGCTGTGTCCTGCTGTGTCCTCCCTGTGTCCCCGCTGTGTCCCACTGTGTCTCACTGTGTCCCGCTGTGCTCCGTATTGTCCCGCTATATCCCCTGCTGTGTCCTCCGCTGAGTCCTCGCTGTGTCACGGCTGTGTCTCGCTGTGTCCTCGCTGTGCCCCCCGCTGTCTTCTGCTCTATTCCCCGCTGTGTCCCACGCTGTGTCACGCTGTGTCCCCCACTGTGTCCCTTTGTGTCCCCAGCTGTTTACCCCGCTGTGTCCCGCTGTGTCCCCCCTGTATCAACGCTGTGTCCCGCTGGGTTCCGCTGGGTCCTGGCTGTGTTCCCCCTTGTGTCCCACTGTGTCCCCCGCTCTGTCCTCCGCAGTGTCCCCCACTGTAGCCCGCTGTGTCCTGTTGTGTCACGCTGTTTCCCTGCTGTGTCTCCGCTGTGTCCTTCTGTGTACCCCGCTGTGTCCAGCATTGTCCCCACTGTGTCTCGCTGTGTTCCACGCTATGTCCCCCACTGTGTTCCGCTGTGTCCCCCGCAGTGTCCCGCTGTGTTCCCCGCTGTGTCCCCCGCTGTGTCCCACTGTGTCCCGTTGTGTCCTCGCTGTATCCCCCGCTCTGTCCCGCTGTGACCTCACTGTGTCCCCCGTTGTGTCCTCGCTGTGTCCCCTGCTCTATCCCGCTGTGTCCTGCTGTGTCCCGCTTTGTCCCCCACTGTGTCTCGCTGTGTTCTGCTTTGTCCCCCGCTGTGTCCCTTCTGTGTCCCTGCTCTGTCCAGCTGTGTCCTGCTGTGTCCTGCTGTGTCACTCTGTGTCCCCCGCTGAGTCCCGCTGTGTACTCGCTGTTTCCCCTGCTGTGTCCCGCTGTGTCCTCGCTGTGTCCCCTGCTGTGTCCCGCTGTGTCCCCTGCAGTGTCCCGCTGTGTCACCCGCAATGTCCAGCTGTGGCCTCGCTGTGTCCCGCTGTGTCCCCTGCTGTGTCCCCCGCTGTGTCCGGCTGTGTCCCACGCTTTGTTCCGCTGTGACCAATGCTTTGTCCCCGCTGTGTCCGACTGTGTCCCCCGCTGTCTCCCGCTCTGTCCCCCGCTGTGTCTCAAGCTTTGTCCGAATGTGTCCTGCTGTGTCCCGCTATGTCATCGCTCTGTCCCCCGCTGTGTCCCCCGCTGTGTCCCGCTGTGTCCCGCTGTTTCCCGCTGCATCCCGCTGTGTCCCCGCTGTGTGCCCGCTCTGTCCCGCTGAGTACCCCGCTGT
>NW_012303408.1:0-3059 GCF_000151885.1 Dipodomys ordii
GTGGGACAGAGCGTCGATACAGCGGGGACACAGCGTTACACAGTGTGGTACACAGTAGTGGACACAACGGGACACAGTAGGGGCACAGCCGGACACAGCGGGACACAGTGGGACACAGCAGGGACAAAGCGTGAGACACAGCGGGGGACAGAGAGGGAGACAGCAGGGGACACAGCGAGGAAACAGCGGGACAAAGCGGTGACACAGCGGGGACTCAGCGGGGGACACAGAGGGACACAGCGGGGTACACAGCAGGGACAAAGCGGGACACAGTGGAGGACACAGTGAGGACAAAGCGGGACACAGCGGTGACAAGCGGGACACAGCTGGGGACACTGCGGGGCAGAGCGGGACACAGCGGGGACTCAGCAAGGACACAGCGGGGGACACAGCGGGACACAGCCGGACACAGCCGGGGACACAGCGGGACACAGCGAGAGACACAGCGGGGGACACAGCGGGACACAGCGGGGAACAAAGAGAGGACACAGAGGGACACAGCGGGACACAGCGGTGACACAACGGGACTCAGCAGGGGACACTGCGGGACAGAGAGGGACCCAGCGGAAACACAGCAAGGACACAGCGGGGGACACAGCGGGACACAGCGGGACACAGCGGGGGTCACAGCGAGGGACACAGCGGGGGACACAGCAGGACACAGTGGGGAACACAGAGAGAGACACAGCAGGACCCAGCAGGAGACAGCATCGATACAGCAGAGGCACAGCGGGACACAGCGGGGTACACAGCTGTTGACACAACGGGACACAGTGGGGGACACAGCGGGACACAGCGGGACACAGCGGGGCACAGCAGGAAAAAACGGGAGACACAGTGGGGAACAGAGCAGACACAGCGGGGGACACAGAGAGGACACAGTGGGGACACAGCAAGACTCAGCCGGGGATACAGCGGGGGACAAAGCGGGACACCACGGGACACAGTGGGACACAGCAGGACACAACGTGGTCACTGCGGGACACAGTGGGGGACAAAGCGGGACACAGCGGGACACAGGGGGGAAGCAGCGGGACACAGCGGGACACGGAGGGGGACACAGCGGGACACAGAGGGGGACATAGCGAGGACACAGCGGGACACAGCGGGACACAGCGGGGGACACAGCGAGGACACAGCGGGGACACAGCGGGACACAGAGGGGGACACAGAGAGACACGGCGGGGACAAAGCTGGACACAGCGGGGTACACAGAGGGACACAGCGCGGGACACAGAGGGGAACACAGCGAGGACACAGCGGGACCCGGCGGGACACAGCGTCGATACAGCGGGCACACAGCGTTACACAGCGTGGTAATCAGCTGTGGACACAACGGGACACAGTGGGGGCACAGCCGGACACAGCGGGACACAGTGGGACACAGCGGGGACAAAGCGTGAGACACAGCGAGGGACAGAGCAAGAGACAGCGGGGGACACAGACTCAGCGGGGGACACAGCAGTACACAGTGGTACACAGCGGGGACACAGCAGAGACACAGCGGGGGACACAGCGGGACACAGCGGGGGACACAGGGATGACACAGCGGTACCCAGGGGGACCCAGTGTCGATACAGCAGGGACACGCGGAACACAGTGGGGTACACAGCTGGGGACACAGCGAGGACACAGCGGGACACAGCGGGACACAGCGGGGACACTGCGGGAACATAGCAGGACACAGCAGGGTACACAGCGGGACACAGCTGGGGACACAGCGGGGACACAGCGGGACACAGCGGAACACAGCGGGAGACAAAGCGGGAGACAGCAGGGGACACAGCGAGGACACAGGGGGACACAGCGGCGACACAGAGGGGACTCAGCGGGGGACACAACGTGGGACAAAGTGGGACACCACGGGACACAGTGTTACACAGCGGGACACAGCGGGGACACTGCGGGACACAGCAGGAAAAAGCGGGGGACACAGCGGGGGACACAGCGCGACACAGCAAGACATAGCATGGACACAGCGGGGGACAGCGGAGACAGAGAGTGGTCACAGCGAGACACAGCGGTGACACAGCTGGACACAGCGGGGTACACAGCGGGACACAGCGGGCACACAGCGGGGACACAGCAGGACACAGCGGGACACAGCGGGGACACAGTGGGACACAGCGGGACAAAGTGGAGACACAGCGGGACACAGCAGGCACACAGCGGGGACACAGCGGACACAGCAGGACACAGGGGGGGACATAGCGGGACACAGTGGGGGACCCAGTGAGGACACAGTGGGACACAGCAGGGGACACAGCGAGGACACAGAGGGGGACACAGCGGGGGACAAAGCGGGACACAGCGGGGAACACAGCGAGGACACAGCGGGACACAGCGGGGGACACAGCGAGGACACAGCGGGGGACACAGCGGGACACAGCGGGGAACACAGCGAGGACACAACGGCATCCAGCAGGACACAGCGTTTATACAGCGGGGACACAGGGTTACACAGCGTGGTACCCAGCTGTGGACACAACGGGACAGAGTGGGGGCACAGTGAGACACAGCGGGACACAGCAAGGACACAGCGGGACACATTGGTGACACAGCGGGGAAAACAGCAGGACAAAGCAGCGGACACAGCGGGGGACACAGCGCGACACAGCAAGACATAGCAGGGACACAGCAGTAGACACATTGGGACATAGCGGGGGACACAGCTGGGGACACAACGGGACACAGCGGTGGACACAGCGAGGACACAGCAGGACCCACCGGGACCCAATGGGGGACACAGCGAGGACACAGCAGGACACAGCGGGGGACACAGCAAGGACACAGCGGGGGACACAGCGGGACACAGCGGGGAACACAGCGAGGACACAGCAGGACCCAGCGGGACACAGCGTCGATACAGCGGGCACACAGCGTTACACAGCGTGGTACTCAGCTGTGGACACAACGGAACACAGTGGGGGCACAGCCGGACACAGCGGGACACAGTGGGACACAGCGGGGACAAAGCGTGAGACACAGCGAGGGACAGAGCTGGAGACAGCGGGGAACACAGCGAGGACACAGCGGGACACAGCGGGACACAGCGTTGA
>NW_012303409.1:0-3059 GCF_000151885.1 Dipodomys ordii
TTAACCCCAGTTGGGACCCCAGTGGGACCCCAGAGGGGGACACAGTGGGACCCAATGGGGGACACAGCAGGGGACACATCAGGGACACAGTGGGGGACACAACGGGACACAGCAGGGGACACTGCTGGACACAGCGTGGTACACATCGGGACACATCGGGGATACAGCGGGGGAACAGCGGGGACACAGCGGGCACATCGGGGGCACAGCCGGACACAGCGAGGACACAGCATTGGTCATAGCGGGACACAGCGGGGACACAGCCGGACACTACGGGGGACACAGCGGGACACAGCGGGGGACACAGCGAGACACAGAGGGGGACACAGCGGGACACAGCGTGGTACACAGCGGGACACAGCGGGGTACACAGCGGGGGACACAACGGGACACAGAGGGGGACACAGAGGGAAACAGAGGGACACAGCGAGGACAACACGGGGGACACAGTGGGCCACCACAGGACAGAGCAGGACACAGCTGGACACAGCAGTGACACTGCGGGGACACAGCGGGACACAGTGGGGGACACAGCGGGACACAGCGGGACACAGCGGGAAACAGGGGGACTGAGCGGGGGACACAGCGAGGACACAGCGGAACACAGCGGGGGACACAGCGGGACACAGCGGGGGACACAGCGGCACACAGAGGGGGACACAGCGGGATGCAGAGGATGACACAGCAGGGGACACATCGGGACACAGCGGGGGACACAGAGGGAAACAGAGGGACACAGCTGGAAACAGCGGGGTACACAGCGGCACACAGCGCTGACACAGCGGGGGCACAGCGGGACACATCGGGACACAGCCGGACACAGCGGGGACACAGCATTGGTCACATCGGGACACAGCGGGGGACACAGCGCACACAGCGGGTGACACAGCGGGACACAGCGAGGGACACAGCGGGACACAGTGTGGGACACAGCGGGGGACACAGCGGGGGACACAACGGGACACAGCGGGGGACACAGAGGGAAACAGAGGGACACAGTGAGGACAGCATGGGGGACACAGCGGGGGACATTGGGGGCCAACACGGGACAGAGCAGTACACAGCTTGACACAGCGGTGACACTGCGAGGACACAGCGGGACATAGCAGGACACAGCGGGGACACACCGGGACACAACTGGGGACACAGCGGGACACAGCGGGGGACACAGCAGGGGACAGAGCGGAGGACAGAGTGGGGGACACAGCGGGACACAGCGGGGAACACAGCGAGGACACAGCGGGACACAGCGGGACACAGCGTCGAAACAGAGACGACACAGGGGAACACTGCGAGGTACAGAGCTGGGACACAACGGGACACAGTGGGGGACACAGCGAGGACACAGTGGGACACAGCGTGGGACAAAGCCGAAGACAGCGGGGGACACAGCGAGGACACAGCGGGACACAGCAGGGACACAGATGGGACTCAGCGGGGGACACAGCGGGGGACAAAACGGGACACCACAGGACACAGTGGGACACAGCGGGGACACAGCGGGGAACAGCGGTCACAGTGGGGGACACAGCGAGGACACAGCAGGGGACACAGCGGGACACAGCGGAGGACACAGCGGGACACCGCGGGGGACAGAGCGGGACACAGCGGGGTCACAGCAGGGGACACAGAGGCATACAGCAGTGGACACAGCGGAACACAGTGGGGGACTCAGCGGGAGACAGTGTGGTACACAGCGGGACACAGCGGGGTACACAGCGGGGGACACAAGGGGACACAGCGGGGGACACAGAGGGAAACAGAGGGACACAGCGAGGACAACGTGGGGCACACAGCAGGGGACACAGCGGGCCACTACGGGACAGAGCAGGACAAAGCTGGACACAGCGGTGACACTGGGGGGAAACAGCGGGACACAGCGGGGGACACAGCGGGGACAAAGCAGGACACAGCGGGGGAAATGCGAGGACACAGCGGGTGACAAAGCGGGACACCACGGGACAGATCAGGACACCGCTGAACATCGCGGTGACACTGCGGGGACACAGCAGGACACAGCGGGGGACACAGCAGGGACACAGCAGGACACAGCGGGGGACACAGCAGGGGACACAGCGGGACACAGCGGGACACAGCTGGGGACACAGCAGGGGACACAGCGTGACACAGCGGGGGACACAGCGGGACACAGCGGGGGACACAGTGAGGACACAGAGGGACACAGTGTGTGACACAGCGAGGACACAGCGGGGACACAGCGGGATACAGCAGGGACACAGTGGGATACAGAGGAACACAGCAGGGGACACTGCGGGACACAGCGGGGGACACAGCGGGACACAGCGGGGGACACAGTTTGGGACACATAGGGACACAGTGGGGGACACAGCGGGACACAGAGGGACACAGCGGGACACAGCGGGGGACACAGAGGCAGACAAAGCGGGGTACACTTCGGGACAAAGCGGGGAATACAACGGGGGACCCAGTGGGACACAGTGGGGAACACAGCGAGGACACAGCGGGACCCAGCGGGACACAGCGTCGATACAGCGGGGACACAGCGGGACACAGTGGGGACAAAACGGGGGAAACAGCGGGATCCAGCGGGACACAACGTCAATACAGCGGGAACATATCGGGACACAGCGGGACACAGCGGGACACAGTGCGACACAGCGGGGTACAAAGCGGTATACAGCGGGTGACACAGCGAGGACACAGCGGGATATAGCGGGGACACAGAGGGGACACTGCGGGGACAGAGCGGGACAATGCGGGGGACCCAGTGGGACACAGCGGGACACAGTGGGGGATACAGCCGGACAAAGCGGGGGACAGAGTGGGGGACACTGCAGGACTCAGCGGGGACCCAGCGGGACACAGCGGGACACATCGGGACAGAACGGGACACAGCATGGCACAGTCGGACACAGAGGGGGACACAGCACGACACAACGGGGGACACAGTGAGGTCACAGCGGGACAGAGCGGGGGATACAGCGAGGACACAGCGGGACACAGCGGGACACAGTGGGGGACAAAGCGGGAGACAGCGGGGGACACAGCGAGGACACAGAGGGACACAGTGGGGATGA
>NW_012303410.1:0-3058 GCF_000151885.1 Dipodomys ordii
TACTGCTTCTCCTTCCCTTCTCTCTCTCTCTCTCTCTCTCATCTCTCTCTCTCTCTCTCTCTCTCATCACATCATCGTCATCATCTTCTTCTTCTTCTTCTTCTTCTTCTACTTCTTCTTCTCTTTCTGCTGCTTCTGCTTTTCCTGCTTCTTCTTCTTCTACTGCTTCTCTTTCTGCTTCTCATTCTGCTTCTGCTTCTTCTTCTGCTTTTCCTATTGCTTCTGCAACTCTTCCTTCTCCTTCTCCTACATCTCCTTCTACTTCTGCTTCTGCTTCTTCTGCTTCTTCTGCTTCTCCTTCTGCATCTTCTTCTGCTTCTGCTTCTCCTTCTGCTGCTTCTTCTGCTTCTGTTTCTCCTTCTGCTTCTCCTGCTGCTTCTTCTGCTTCTCCTTCTGCTTCTCCTTCTGTTTCTCCTTCTCGTTCTTCTGCTTTTACTTTTGCTTCTCCTTCTGCTTCTGCTGCAACTGCTACTGCTTCTGCTTCTTCTGTTTCTTCCGCTTCTCCTTCTCCTTTTGATTCTCTTTCTGCTTCTGCTTCTCCTTCAGCTTCTCATTCTGCTTCTACAGATTCTGCTTCTTATGCTTCTCCTGCTTCTCCTTCTGCTTCAGGTTCTGCTTCTGCTTCTTCGGATTCTTATGCTTCTGGTTCTCCTGCTTCTGTTCTTCTGCTTCCCCTCCTTCTCTTTCTGCTTCTCCTTCTGTTTCTGCTTCTCCTTCTGCTTCTGTTTCTTGTCCTTCTCCTGTTTCTTCTGCTTCTGCTTCTCCTGCTTCTGCTTCTTCTGCTTTTCCTGCTTCTCTTTCTGCTTCTCCTTCTGCTTCTGCTCCTCCTTCTGCTTCTGCTCCTTCTATTTCTTCTTCTTCTGCTTCTCCCGCTCTGCTTCTTCTGCTTCTCCTGCTTCTCCTTCTGCACCTCCTTCTGCTTGTGCTTGTCCTTATGCTTCTGCTTCTCCTTCTCCTTCTTTTGCTTCTCCTTTTGCTTCTGCTTCTTCTGCTTTTCCTGCTTCTCCTTCTGCTTCTGCTTCTTCTGCTTCTCCTTCTGCATCTTCTTCTGCTTCTGCTTCTCCTTCTTCTGCTTCTCCTTCTTATTCTCCTACTGCTTGTGCTTCTGTTTCCCTTCTCCTTCTTGTTCTTCTGCTTTTCCTTCTGCTTCTCGTTCTGCTTCTGCTACAACTGCTACTGCTTCTACTTCTTCTGTTTCTTCTGCTTCTCCTTCTGCTTTTGATTCTCTTTCTGCTTCTGCTTCTACTTTTGCTTCTCTTTCTGCTTCTCCAGATTCTGCTTCTTCTGCTTCTCCTTCTGCTTCAGGTTCTCCTTCTGCTTCTTCACATTCTTATGCTTCTGCTTCTCCTGCTTCTGCTTCTTCTGCTTTCCCTCCTTCTCTTCCTGCTTCTCCTTCTGTTTCTGCTTCTCCTTCTGCTTCTGCTTCTTGTCCTTCTTGTGTTTCTTCTGCTTCTGCTTCTCAAGTTTCTGCATCTCCTGCTTCTCATTCTGCTGCTCTTTCTGCTTCTCCTGCTGCTTTTCCTTCTCCTGCTCCTTCTTCTGCTTCTCTTTCTGCTTCTCCTTCTGTTTCTCCTACTCCTTCTTCTTCTCGTTCTTCTGCTTTTCCTTCTGCTTCTCCTTCTGCTTCTGCATCTTCTGCTTCTTCTGCTACTGCCTCTGCTTCTTCTGTTTCTTCTGCTTCCCCTTCTGCTTCCCCTTCTGCTTTTGCTTCTCTTTCTGCTTCTGCTTCTCCTTCTGCTTCTCCAGATTCTGCTTCTTCTGCTTCTCCTGCTTCTCTTTCTGCTTCAGGTTCTGCTTCTGCTTCTTCGGCTTCTTCTGCTTCTGCTTCTCCTGCTGCTGCTTCTTCTGCTTCTCCTGCTTCTCTTTCTGCTTTTCCTTCTGTTTCTGCTTCTCCTTCTGCTTCTGCTTCTTCTCCTTCCTATGTTTCTTCTGTTTCTGCTTCTCCTGCTTCTGCTTCTCCTGCTTCTCGTTGTGCTTCTCTTTCTGCTTCTCTTTCTGCTTCTCCTTCTCCTTCTTCTGCTTCTGCTTCTGCTTCTCCTTCTGCTTCTGCTTCAATTTCTCCTTCTGCTTCTCATTCTGCTTCTGCGTCTTCTGTTTCTTCTGCTTCTCCTGCTTCTGCTTCTCCTGCTTCTCCTACTTCTCGTGCTGCTTCTCCTTCTGCGTCTCTTTCTGCTTCTGCTTATCCTTTTGCTTCTCCTACTCCTAATCCTTCTCTTTCGCCTTCTCCTTCTCCTTCTTCTGCTTCTCCTGCTTCTCCTTCTGCATCTTCTTCTGCTTCTGCTTCTGCTTCTTCTGCTTCTGATTCTCCTTCTACTGCTTCTCCCTCTGATTCTGCTTCTTATGCTTATTCTTTTTCTTCTGTATCTGCTTCTCCTGCTTCTGCTTCTTCTGCTTCTACTGCTTCTCCTTCTCCTTCTTCTTCTCCTTCTCCTTCTCCTTCTCCTTCTCCTTCTCCTCTCCTTCTCCTTCTCCTTCTCCTTCTTCTTCTTCTTCTTCTTCTTCTTCTTCTTCTTCTTCTTCTTCTTCTTCTTCTTCTTCTTCTTCTTCTTCTTCTTCTTCTTCTTCTTCTTCTTCTTCTTCTTCTCTTTCTGCTGCTTCTGCTTTTCCTGCGTCTTCTGCTTCTAGTGCTTCTCTTTCTGCTTCTCCTTCGGCTTGCTTCTGCTTCTTGTCCTTCTCCTGTTTCTTCTGCTTCTGCTTCTCTTGCTTCTGCTTCTTCTGCTTTTCCTGCTTCTCTTTCTGCTTCTCCTTCTGCTTCTTCTCCTCCTTCTGCTTCTGCTCCTTCTATTTCTTCTTCTTCTGCTTCTCCCGCTCTGCTTCTTCTGCTTCTCCTGCTTCTCGTTCTGCTTCTCTTCGTCGGCTTCTCTTTCTACTTCTCCTTCTGCTTCTTCTGATTCTGCTTCTTCTCCTTCTGCTTCTGCTTCTTCTGCTTCTCCTGCTACTCCTTCTGCATCTCCTTCTGTTTGTGCTTTTCCTTCTGCTTCTTCTTCTGCTTCAGCTTCTCCTTCTTCTGCTTCTCCGTCAGTTTCTGCTTCTTCTAAATTCCAGCTTCTCCTTCTGC
>NW_012303411.1:0-3058 GCF_000151885.1 Dipodomys ordii
GGGTGCCGAAAGCCGATCCCAGACCGGTCTATGGCCGGGTTCCCCCCGATGATGGAGTGTACAACAGACGCGGGATCCCGCCGCGGGCACCGAGCTCCACGGCAAGTCCGGGCCCACTGAAGCTCATCATTCTCCTCCTCCTCCTCTCCTCCTCCTCCTCCTCCTCCTCCTCCTCCTCCTCCTCCTCCTCCTCCATCGTCTTCTTCGTCGTCTTCTTCTTCTTCTTCTTCTTCTTCTTCTTCTTCTTCTTCTTCTTCTTCTTCTTCTTCTTCTTCTTCTTCTTCTTCTCTTTCTTCTGCTTCTGTTTTCCTGCTTCTTCTGCTTCTACTGCTTCTCTTTCTGTTTCTCATTCTGCTTCTGCTTCTCCTTCTGCTTCTCCTATTGCTTCTGCTGCTCTTCCTTCTCCTTCTCCTACTTCTCCTTCTTCTTCTGAGTCTGCTTCTTCTGCTTCTCCTGCTTCCCCTTCTGCATGTTCTTCTGCTTCTTCTTCTCCTTCTGCTGCTTCTTCTGCTTCTGCTTCTCCTTCTGCTTCTCCTTCTGTTTCTTCTGCTTCTCCTTCTGATTCTCCTTCTGCTTCTGTTTTTCCTTCTCCTTCTCGTTATTCTGCTTTTCCTTCTGCTTTTCCCTCTTCTTCTGCTGCTACTGCTTCTGCTTCTTCTGTTTCTTCTGCTTCTCCTGCTGCTTTTGATTCTCTTTCCGCTTCTGCTTCTCCTTCAGCTTCTCATTCTGTTTCTCCAGATTCTGCTTCTTCTGCTTCTCCTGCTTCTCCTTCTGCTTCAGGTTCTGCTTCTGCTTCTTCGGATTCTTCTGCTTCTGCTTCTCCTGCTGCTGCTTCTTCTGCTTCCCCTCCTTCTCTTTCTGCTTCTCCTTCTGCTTCTTGTCCTTCTCCTGTTTCTTCTGCTTCGGCTTCTCTTGTTTCTGCATCTCCTGCTTCTCCTTTTGTTGCTCTTTCTGCTTCTCCTGCTGCTTTTCCTTCTACTGCTCCTTCTTCTGCTTCTCTTTCTGCTTCTCCTTCTGTTTCTCCTTCTCCTTCTCCTTCTCGTTCTTCTGCTTTTACTTCTGCTTCTGCATCTTCTGCTTCTTCTGCTACTGCCTCTGCTTCTTCTGTTTCTTCTGCTTCTCCTTCTGCTTCTCCTTCTGCTTTTGCTTCTCTTTCTGCTTCTGCTTCTCCTTCTGCTTCTCCAGATTCTGCTTCTTCTGCTTCTCCTGCTTCTCCTTCTGCTTCAGGTTCTGCTTCTGCTTCTTCGGCTTCTTCTGCTTCTGCTTCTCCTGCTGCTGCTTCTTCTGCTTCTCCTGCTTCTCTTTCTGCTTTTCCTTCTGTTTCTGGTTCTCCTTCTGCTTCTTCTCCTTCTTCTGTTTCTTCTGCTTCTGCTTCTCCTGCTTCTGCTTCTCCTGCTTCTCGTTCTGCTTCTCTTTGTGCTTCTCCTTCTCCTTCTCCTGCTTCTGCTTCTCCTTTTGCTTCTGCTTCTCCTTCTGCTTCTGCTTCAATTTCTCCTTCTACTTCTCCTTCTGCTTCTGCGTCTTCTGTTTCTTCTGCTTCTCCTGCTTCTGGTTCTCCAGCTTCTCCTACTTCTCGTGCTGCTTCTCCTTCTGCGTCTCTTTCTGCTTCTGCTTATCCTTTTGTTTCTCCTACTCCTAATCCTTCTCTTTCGCCTTCTCCTTCTTCTTCTTCTACTTCTTCTACTTCTTCTTCTTCTTCTTCTTCTTCTTCTGCTTCTCCTGGTGCTTCTGCTTCTGCTTATTCTACTATTTCTGTTTCTTCTGCTTCTGCTTCAGATTGTGCTTCTTCTGTTTCTCGTTCTGCTTCAGATTCTGCTTCTGCTTCTTCGGCTTCTCCTGTTTCTTCTGCATCTGCTTCTCCTGCTTCTTCTGCTTCTCCTGCTTCCCTTCTGCTTCTTCTGATTCTCCTGCTTCTCCTTCTTGTTCTCCTTCTGTTTCTGCTTCTCTTTCTGCTTCTGCTTCTCCTTCTGCTGCTCCATCTCCTTCTCCTTCTTCTGCTTCTCTCACTGCTTCTTCTTCTGCTTCTTTTGCTTATTCTTTTTCTTCTGCTTCTGCTTCTCCTGCTTCTGCTTCTTCTGCTTCTACTGCTTCTCCTTATACTTCTCCTTATGCTTCTCCTTATGCTTCTCTTTATGCTTCTTCTTCTTCTTCTTCTCTTTCTTCTGCTTCTGCTTTTCCTGGTTCTTCTGCTTCTACTGCTTCTCTTTCTGCTTCTCATTCTGCTTCTGCTTCTCTTTCTGCTTCTCCTATTGCTTCTGCGGCTCTTCCTTCTCCTTCTCCTTCTTCTACTTCTCCTTCTGCTTCTGCTTCTTCTGCTTCTCCTGCTTCTCCTTCTGCATCTTCTTCTGCTTCTGCTTCTCTTTCTGATGTTTCTTCTGCTTCTGTTTCTCCTTCGGCTTCTCCTTCTGCTTCTTCTGCTTCTCCTTCTGATTCTCCTTCTGCTTCTCCTTCTTTTTCTCCTTATCCTTCTCGTTCTTCTGCTTTCCTTCTGCTTCTCCTTCTGCTTCTGCTGCAACTGCTACTGCTTGTGCTTCTTCTGTTTCTTCTGCTTCTCCTTCTGCTTTTGATTCTCTTTCTGCTTCTGCTTCTACTTCAGTTTCTCATTCTGCTTCTCCAGATTCGGCTTCTTCTGCTTCTCCTGCTTCTCCTTCTGCTTCAGGTTCTGCTTCTGCTTCTTCGGATTCTTATGCTTCTGCTTCTCCTGCTTCTGCTTCTTCTGCTTCCCCTCTTGCTCTTTCTGCTTCTCCTTCTGTTTCTGCTTCTCCTTCTGCTTCTGCTTCTTGTCCTTCTCCTGTTTCTTCTCCTTCTGCTTCTCCTGCTTCTGCTTCTTCTGCTTTTCCTGCTTCTCTTTCTGCTTCTCCTTCTGCTTCTGCTCCTTCTCCTTCTTCTCTTTCTTCTTCTTCTGCTTCTCCCGCTTGTGCTTCTCCTGCTTCTCCTGCTTCTCGTTCTGCTTCTCTTCGTCGGCTTCTCTTTCTATTTCTGCTTCTGCTTCTTCTGATTCTGATTCTTCTCCTTCTTCTTCTCCTTCTGCTTCTGCTTCTTCTGCATCTCCTGCTTC
>NW_012303412.1:0-3058 GCF_000151885.1 Dipodomys ordii
AAAGCTGGACACAGCGGGGTACAGAGAGGGACACAGCGGGGACACAGCGGGGAAACAGCGTGACACAGCAGGACACAGCGGGGACACAGCAGTAGACACAGCGGGACACAGCGAGGAACACAGGGAGGACCCAGCGGGACCCAGCAGGACACAGCGTCGATAGAGCGGGGACACAGCGGGACACAGCGGGGGACAAAGCGGGACACAATGGGACACAGTGTGACACAGCGAGACACAGCGGGGACACTGGGAGGACACAGCAGGACAAAGCGGGGGACACAGCGGGACACAGCGGGACACATCGGGAAACACAGCGGTGGACAACGGAGACAGAGAGGGGACACAGCGGGACACAGCGGGGACACAGCTGGACATAACGGAGTACAAAGCGGGACACAACGGGCACACAGAGGAGACACAGCGGGACACAGCGGGACACAGCGGGGGACACAGCAGTCCACAGCGGGGGACCCAGCGAGGACACAGCGGGACACAGCGGGGGACACAGAGAGGACACAGCGGGGGACACTGCGGGGGACACAGTGGGACACAGCGGGGAACACAGAGAGGACACAGGGGGACCCAGCGGGACACAGCGTCGATACAGCCGGAACACAGCGTTACACAGTGTGGTACACAGCTGTGGACAGAACGGGAAACAGTGGGGGCACAGCGGGACACAGCGGGACAGAGTGGGAGACAGCGGGGGACACAGCGAGGACACAGCGGGACACAGCAGGACACAGCGGGGGACACAGCTAGGACACAGCGGGACTCAGCGGGACACAGTTGGGCCACAAAGGGGACTCAGCGGGGGAAACAGCGGGGAAAAAAGCGGGACACCATGGGACACAGTGTGACACAGCAGGACACAGAGGGAACACTGCGTCGACTCAGCAGGACAAAGCGGGGGACACAGCGGGACACAGCGGGACACAGCGGGGGACACAGCGGGGGACAGTGGAGACAAAGAGAGGACACAGCGGGACACAGCGGTGACACAGCTGGACACAACGGAGTACACAGCGGGACACAGCGGGCACAAAGCGGGGACAGAGCGGGACACAGCTGGACACAGCGGGACATAGCGTGGGACACAGCGGGACACAGAGGGGGACACAGTGATGACACAGTGGGACACAGCGGGGGACACAGCGTGGGACACAGCGGGACACAGCGAGGAACAGCGTAGATACAGCGGGGACACAGCGTTACACAGCGTGGTACACAGCTGTGGACACAACAGGACACAGTGTGGGCACAGCGGGACACAGCGGGACACAGTGGGACACAGCGGGGACAAAGCGTGAGACACAGTGGGGGACAGAATGGGAGACAGCAGGGGACACAGCGGGGACTCAGCGGGGTCACAGCGGGATACAGCGGGACACAGAGTGACACAGCGGGACACAGCAGAGGACACAGCGGGACACAGCGGAGGACAGAGCGACGACACAATATGACACAGCGGGGACACAGGGGGACTCAGCAGGGTTACAGCAGGACACAACGGGACATAGCAGGACACAGCGTGACAGAGCTGGGACACAGCAGGGACACAGCAGGGACACAGTGGGGGACACAGCGGGACAAAACGGGACACAGCGGGGGACACAGTAGGACAGAGCAGTGGACACAGTGGGGGACAGAGGGGGACACCACGAATAACAGAGCAAGGACAAAGCGGGACACAGCGGGACACAGCCGGGACACAGAGGGTGACACAGTGGGACAGAGCAGGGGATACAGCAGAGGCCACAGAGGGACACAGCGGGACACAGCGGGGGACACAACGAGGACACAGCGGGACACAGCAGGGGACACAGAGAGGACACATTGGGACACAGCGGGTACACAGCGGGACTCAGCGGGGGACACAGCAGGTCACAGCGGGACACAGCAGGGCACAACAGGAACACAGCGTGTGACACAGCAGGGGACACAGCGGGACACAGCGGGGGACAGAGGAGGACACAGCAGGGGACACAGGGAGGACACAGCGGGGACACAGTAGGGGACATTAAGGGGCACAAACGGGACAACACGGAACACAGCGGGACACAGTGGGATACAGCGGCGACACTGCGTGGATACAGCGGGACACAGCAAGGGACACAGCAGGACACAGCGGGACACAGAGGGGGACAAGGCGGGACACAGCGGGGGAAACAGCGGGACACAATGTGGACACAGCAGTTGACACAGCGGGACACAGCGGGGGACAGAGGGGGACACAGCGGGGGACACAGGGAAGACACATTGGGACACAGCGGGGACACAGCGGGACTCAGCGGGGGACACTGCAGTACACAGCGGGACACAGCGGGACACAGAGGGGGACACAGTGGGACAGAGCGGGGGACACAGCAGGGGACACAGAGGGACTCAGCTGGACACAGCGGGGGACACAGGGGGACACAGCGGGACACAGGGGGGGATACAGCGAGGACACATTGGGACACAGCGGGGACACAGCGGGACTCAGCGGGGGACACAGCAGTACACAGCGGGACACAGCAGTGACACAGCTAGACACAGCGGGGTACACAGCAGGACACACTGGGCACACAGCGGGGACACAGCGGAGAAAGAGCGGGACACAGCGCGACACAGCAGGTCACAGCGGGGTACACAGCGGGACACACGGGGAACACAGTGTGGACACAGCGGGACATAGCAAGGGACACAGGGGGGACACAGCGGGACACAGCAGGACACAGAGGGGGACACAGTGGGACAGAGCAGAGGACACAGCAGGAAACACAGCGGGACACAGCGGGACACAGCCGGGGAAACAGGGGGGACACAGCGGGACACAGCAGGGGACAGAGCGCGGACACATTGGGACACAGCGGGGACACAGCGGGACTCAGCAGGGGACACAGCAGTACAGAGCGGGACACAGCGGGACACAGAGGGTGACACAGAGGGGTAAAGAGCGGGACACAGCGGGGAACACTGCGAGGACACAGCAGGACCAAGCGGGACACAGCGTCGATACAGTGGGGACACAGCGAGACACAGCGGGGTACACAGCTGGGGACCCAGCGGGACACAA
>NW_012303413.1:0-3058 GCF_000151885.1 Dipodomys ordii
GCGGGGGACAGTGGGGACAAGCCGGGGAACAACGGGGACACACGCGGGACACAGCTGGGACACAGCGGGGACACAGCGGGAGACAGGAGGACACAGTAGGGACACAGCGGTGACACAGCGGGGGACACAGTGGGACACAGCGGGGGACAAGGCGGGGGACACAGCGGGACACAGCGGGGGACACAGCGAGGACACAGCGGGACAAAGCGGGGACACAGCGGGGGACAGCGGGGACACACATGCGGACAGCGAACACAACGGGACACAGCGGGGACACAGTAGGGACACAGCGGGTCACAGCCTGGACACACTGGGGGACACAGCGAGGACACAGCTGGACACAAATGGGGACACAGCAAGGACACAGGGGGACACAGCGGGAAAGAGCGGGACACAGCCGGGGACACAGAAGGGGACACAGCGTGACACAGCAGGGGACACAGCGGGGACACAGCGGGACACAAATGGGGACACAGCAAGGACACAGCGGGACACAGCGGGAAAGAGCGGGACACAGCCGGGGACACATCCGGGGACACAAAGGGACACAGCAGGGGACACAGCGGGGACACAGCAGGACACAGTGGGGACACAGCGGGACACAGCGGGACACATCGGGGGACACAGCAGGACACTGCAGGGTACACAGCAGGACACAGTTGGACACAGCGGGGACACAGCAGGGGACACAGCGGAAAAGAGCTTGACACAGCGGTGGACACAGGCGGGGACACAGCAGGACACCGCAAGAGACACAGCGGGGACACAGCGGGGAGACAGAGGGACATAGCAGTTACACAGCGAGGACACACCAGGGACACAGCGGGACACAGCAGGGACACAGCCGGGACCCAGGGGGACCCAGGGGAGACACAGCGGGGACACAGCGGGGACACAGCGGGACAAAGCGGGAGACACAGAGGCGGACACAGCAGGACACAGCGGGACACAGAGGGATAGAGCGGGACACAGCGAGAACACAACGGGACACAGCGGGACACAGCGGGGAACACAGCAGGGGACACAGCGGGACACAGCGGGGGACACAGCGGGACACACCGGGACACAGAAGGGACAAAGCAGGGGACAAAGCGGGGACACAGAGGGACACAGCGGGACACAACGGGACACAGCTGGACACAGCAGGGACACAGCAGGGGATACAGCGTGGGACAGCGGGGACACAGCCGGACACAGCAGGACACAATGTGAAACAGCGGGGACACAGCAAAGACACAGTGGGACACAGCGAAGACACAGCGGGACACAGAGGGGACACAGCGGGGGACAGCAGGGAGACACAGCGGGGACACAACAGGGCCACAGCGGAAAACAGTGGGGACACAGCAGAGACAGCAGGAGACACAGCGGGGACACAGCGGGGACACATCGGTACACAGCGGGACACAGCCGGTACACAGGTATACACAGTGGGACACAGCGGGAAACACAACCGGATACAGCGGGACACAGCGGGGGACACAGCGGGACACAGCGGGACACAGTGGGGACAGAGCGGGACACAGCGGGGACACAGCAGGGGACACAGCGGGGCACAAAGTCAGACACCACGGGATACAGCGGAACATAGCGGGGACACAGCGGGGGACACAGCGGGTGACACAGCGGGGGACACAGCGGGTGACAGCGGTGACACAGTTGGGGACAATGGGGACACACCGGGACACAGCGGGGAACAGCGGGGACACAGCGGGGACACAGCGAGACACAGCGGGGGACCCAGAGAGGACACAGAGGGGACAAAGGGGGGACACAGAGGGACACAGCAGGACAAAAGGGGACACAGCAGGACACAGCGGGGGATAGCGGGGACACAGCGGGACACAGCGGGGACACACCGGGGACACAGCGGGACACACCGGGGACACAGCAGGGACACAACGGGACACAGCGGGGGACATCGGGGACACAGCGGGACACAGCAGAACACATCAGGGACACAGCAGGGACACAGCGGGTCACAGCGGGGACACAGTGGGGGACACAGTGAGGACACAGCAGGACACAGAGGGATACACAGAAAGGACACAGCGTGACACATGGGGACACGGCGGGACACAGCGGGGGACACAGAGAGGACACAGCGGGACACAAATGGGGACACAGCAAGGACACAGTGGGACACAGCGGGAAAGAGCGGGACACAGCGGGGGACACAGCCGGGGACACAGCGGAGTACAGCAGCACACAGTGGGGACACAGCGGGGGACACAGCATGGGACACAACGGGTGACACAACGGGACACAGTGGGGTACACAAAGGGACACAGCGGGGGACACTGTAGCGGACACAGTGGGACTTATCGGGACACAGCGGGACACAGCGGGGAACACAGCGGGGGACACAGCGGGACACAGCGGGCAAATAGTGGGGGACACAGCGGGGGACACAGCGGGATACAGAAGGACAGAGCGAGGACACAGCGGGACACAGGAGGACACAGCGGGGACACAGCGGGGGACACAGTGGGACACAGCTGCGGATACAGCGAGGACACAGCAGGGACACTGCGGGACACAGCGGGTCACAGCGGGGAAATAGTGGGGGACACAGCGGAGGACACAGCGGGATACAGAAGGACACAGCGAGGACACAGCGGGCACATAGAGTGACACTGCGGGATACAGTGGGACACAGCGGGGACACAGAGGGACATAGAGGTTACACAGCCAGGACACACCAGGGAGACAGCGGAACACAGCGGGGACACAGCGGGGACACAGCGGGACACAGCGGGGACCCAGCGGGGACACAGCGGGGACACAGCGGGACACAGCGTGGGACACAGAGGCGGACACAGCAGGACACAGTGGGACACAGCGGGAGACAGCTGGATACAGCGGGAACACAGCGAGGACACAGTGGGACACAGCGGGAAACAGCGGGGAACACAGCGGGGGACACAGCGGGACACAGCTGGGGACACAGCATGGACACAGCGGGTCACAGTGGGGAAATAGTGAGGGACACAGCAGGGGACACAGCGGGAAACAGAAGGACACAGCGAGGACACAGTGGGACACAGGAGGACACAGC
>NW_012303414.1:0-3058 GCF_000151885.1 Dipodomys ordii
GTAGCTGAAGTAGTTGCCGTACGTATTGGAGGATGTAGCAGCTGCAGTGATTGTGGTGTTAGCATCGGTCGAGGATGGGTACCTTCCGAACAACATCAGTAGAATTTGAGAGTAGTAGATTGTGTCTCAGGTGCAGCACCTGCCTCGGCGCGTCGGCCGAGTAGGTGGAACTGGTGCGGTGGAGGGGCCGGAGCAGGAGGCGCAGTCGCAGGATTAGTTCTATTAGGAGCCTTAGCAGCCGCAGAAGTAGTAGAAGCAGAAGCAGCAGCTGAAGAAGCAGAAGCAGAAGAAGAAGCAGAAGAAGAAGAAGAAGAAGAAGAAGAAGAAGAAGAAGAAGAAGAAGAAGAAGAAGAAGAAGAAGAAGAAAAAGAAGAAGGAGAAGAAGAAGAAGAAGAAGAAGAAGAAGAAGAAGAAGAAGAAGAAGAAGAAGAAGAAGAAGAAGAAGAAGAAGGAGAAGGAGAAGGAGAAGGAGAAGAAGGAGAAGCATAAGGAGAAGCATTAGAAGCAGAAGAAGCAGAAGCAGGAGAAACAGAAGAAAAAGAATAAGCATAAGAAGCAGAATCAGAGGGAGTAGGAGAAGACGGAGAAGGAGCAGCAAAAGGAGAAGGAGAAGAAGATGCAGAAGGAGAAGCAGAAGAAGAAGAAGCAGAAGGAGAAGCAGAAGTAGGAGAAGGAGAAGGAGAAGGAAGGGCAGCAGAAACAATAGGAGAAGCAGAAGGAGAAGCAGAAGCAGAATGAGAAGCAGAAAGAGAAGCAGTAGAAGCAGAAGAAGCAGGAAAAGCAGAAGCAGACGAAAGAGAAGAAGATGAAGAAGAAGAAGAAGACGACGAAGAAGAAGAAGAAGCAGCAGCATAAGGAGAAGCGTAAGGAGAAGCAGTAGAAGCAGAAGAAGCAGAATTAGGAGAAGCAGAAGCGGAAGAAAAAGAATAAGCAAAAGAAGCAGAAGAAGAAGCAGTGGGAGAAGCAGAAGAAGGAGAAGGAGCAGCAGAAGGAGAAGCAGAAGCAGAAAGAGAAGTAGAAACAGAAGGAGAACAAGAAGGAGAAGCAGGAGAATCAGAAGAAGCAGAAGTAGAAGCAGAAAGAGGAGAAGAAGGAGAAGCAGAAGTAGAATCAGAAGAAACAGAAGAAGAAGAAGCAGAAGAAACAGAAGCAAAAGAAACAGAAGAAGGAGAAGAGCAGAAGCACAAGGAGAAGCAGAAAGAGAAGCAGGAGAAGTAGAAGAAGCAGAAGCAGAAGAAACAGGAGAAGCCGAAGAAGCAGAAGCAGATCTGAAGCAGGGGAAACAGAAGAAGCCCCATGTGAAGAAGAAGCAGAAGAAACAGAAATAGTAAAATAAGCAGAAGCAGAAGCAGCAGGAAAAGCAGAAGAAGATGAAGGAGAAGGCGAAAGAGAAAGATTAGGAGTAGGAGAAGCAAAAGGATAAGCAGAAGCAGAAAGAGACGCAGAAGGAGAAGCAGCATGAGAAGAAGGAGAAGCAGGAGAAGCAGAAGAACCAGAAGCAGGAGAAGAAGAAGGAGAACCAGAAGGAGAGCAGAAGGAGAAGCAGAAGGAACAGAAGAAGAAGAGGCAGTAGCAGAAGAAGCAGAAGATGCAGAAGCAGAAGGAGAACCACAAGGAAAAGCAGAAGAACGAGAAGGAGAAGGAGAAACAGAATGAGAAGCAGAAGGAGAAGCAGAAGAAGGAGCAGGAGACAGAAAAGCAGCAGGAGAAGCAGAAAGAGCAGCAGAAGGAGAAGCAGGAGATACAGAAACAGGAGAAGCATAAGCAGAAGAAACAGGAGAAGGACAAGAAGCAGAAGCAGAAGGAGAAGCAGAAACAGAAGGAGAAGCAGAAAGAGAAGGAGGGGAAGCAGAAGAAGCAGAAGCAGGAGAAGCAGAAGCATAAGAATCCGAAGAAGCAGAAGCAGAACCTGAAGCAGAAGGAGAAGCAGAAGAAGCAGAATCAGGAGAAGCAGAATGACAAGCTGAAGGAGAAGCAGAAGCAGAAAGAGAATCAAAAGCAGAAGGAGAAACAGAAGAAACAGAAGAAGTAGAAGCAGTAGCAGTTGTAGCTGAAGCAGAAGGAGAAGCCGAAGGAAAAGCAGAAGAACAAGAAGGAGAAGGAGAAACAGAAGGAGAAGCAGAAGGAGAAGCAGAAAGAGAAGCAGGTAAAGCAGAAGAAGAAGAAGCAGAAGGAGAAGCAGAAGAAGGAGAAGGAGAAGCAGAAGCAGAAGAAGATGCAGAAGGAGAAGCAGGAGAAGCAGAAGAAGCAGAAGCAGAAGGAGAAGCAGGAAAAGCAGAAGAAGCAGAAGCAAAAGAAGGAGAAGGAGAAGCAGAAGAAGAAGGAGGAGCATAAGGACAAGCACAAGCAGAAGGAGATGCAGAAGGAGAAGCAGGAGAAACAGAAGAAGCAGAAGCTGAAGGAGAAGCAGAAGTAGGAGAAGGAGAAGGAGGAGAAGCAGAAGCAGAAAGAGAAGCAGAAGCGGAATGAGAAGCAGAAAGAAAAGCAGGAGATGCACAAGAAGCAGAAGCAGGAGAAGCCGAAAGAGAAGAAGCAGAAGAAGCAGAAACAGAAGCAGAAGTAGAAGCAGAAGCAGAAGGAGAAGCAGCAGAACAAGTAGAACCAGAAATTCAGGCAGGAGAAACAGAAGAAACAGAAGCAGAAAGAGAAGCAAAAAGAGAAGCAGAAGGAGAAGTAGAAGAAGCAGCAGAAGGAGAAGCAGCAGAAGAAGCAGAAAAACAAGCAGGAGAAGCAGAAGCAGAAAGAGAAGTAGAAGCAGAAGAAGCAGAAGAAGCAGAAGCAGAAGAAGAAGCAGTAGAAGCATAAGAAGCAGAAGCAGGAGAAGCAGAAGCAGAAGAAGAAGAAGAAGCATAAGAAGCAGAAGCAGAAGCAGTGGGAGAAACAGAAGAAGGAGAAGGAGCAGCAGAAGGTGAAGCAGAAGGAGATGGAGAAGCAGAAAGAGAAGCAGAAACAGAAGGAGAAGAAGAAGGATTAGTTGGAGAATCAGAAGAAGCAGAAGCAGAAAGAGAAGCAGAAGAAGGAGAAGGAGAAGCAGAAGCAGAGGAAAGGAAGGAGAAGC
>NW_012303415.1:0-3058 GCF_000151885.1 Dipodomys ordii
GCACAGACACACTGGTGGACACAGCGGGGACACAGCGGGACACAGCATTTGATACGGCGGGACACAGCGGGACACAGCAGGACACAGCGGGGGACAGAGCGGGGACACGGCGGGGAAAGAGCGGGACACAGCAGGGGATACAGCGGGACACAGCGGGACACAGTGGGACACAGCGTTTGACAGTGGGGACACAGTGGGACACACCGGGACACAGCGGGGGACACAGCCGGGGACACAGCTGAACACAGTTGGGACACAGCAGGACACAACGGGGACACAGCGGTGGACACAGCGGGACACAGTAGGGGACACAGCGGGACACAGTGGGGGAAATAGCGGTGGACACAGCGGGACACAGTGGGGGACACATCGGGGGACACAGCGGGGACAAAGCGGGACACAGCGGGGGACACAGCGGAGACACATCCGGACACAGCGGGGACATAGTGGGACACAGAGGGGGACACAGCGGGACACAGCGGGGGAAACAGCGGGGGACAGAGCCGGACACTGCGGGGACACAGCGGGACACAGCGGGACACAGCGGGGGACACAGCGGAACACAGCGGGGGAAATAGCGGTGGAGAGAGCAGGACACAGTGGTGGACACATAGGGGGATACAGCGGGGACACAGAGGGACACAGCGGGGGACACAGCGGAGACACATCCAGACACAGCGGGGTCCATAGTGGGACACAGAGGGGAACACAGCGGGACAGAGCTGGGGACACAGCGGGGGACACTACAGTACACAGCGGGGACACAGCGGGACACAGCGGGGACACAGCGATGGACACAGAGCGGACACAGCAGGGGACATAGCAGGACACAGCGGGGGACACAGCGGGACACAGCGGGGGACATTGCGGTGGACACAGCGGGACACAGTGGGGGACACATCGGGGGACACAGCGGGGACACAGAGGGACACAGCGGGGGACACAGCGGAGACACATCGGGACACAGCGGGGGCCATAGTGGGACACAGAGGGGGACACAGCGGGACACAGCGGGGGAGACAGCGGGGGACAGAGCCGGACACAGCGGGGACACAGCAGGACACAGCGGGGACACAGCGGGGTTCATAGTGGTACACAGAGGGGGACACAGCAGGACACAGCGGGGGACACAGCGGGACACTGCGGGGGACACAGCAAGACACAGCAGGGACCCAGCGGGACCCAGCGGGGACACAGCGGGGACTCACCGGGTGACACAGCTGGAGACAAAGCACAACACCACGGGACACAGGGGGACACAGTGGGACACAGCGGGGACACAGCGGGGACACAGCGGGACACAGCGGGGACACAGCGGGGACTCACCGGGTGACACAGCTGGAGACAAAGCACAACACCACGGGACACAGGGGGACACAGCGGGTGACACAGCGGGACACAGCGGGACAAAGCGGCATACAACGGGGGACACAGCGGGACACAGTGGGGGACACAGCGGGGGACACAGCGGGGGACACAGCGGCGGACACAGCGGGGGACACAGAGGGAATACAGCGGGGATAGAGCGGGGACACAGTGGGGACACAGCGGGGACATAGCGGAACACAGCGTGGACACAGCGGGTGACACAGCGGGACACAGCGGGACCCAGCGGGAACCAGCAGGGACACAACGGGACACAGGGGGGACACAGCGGGGACACCATGAGGACAAAGCGGGACACAGCGGGGAAATAGTGGGACACAGTGGGACACAGCGGGGACACAGAGGGACACAGCGGGACACAGCGTCGATACGGCGGGGACACAGCGGGACTCAGTGGGGTACACAGCTGGGGACACAACGGGACACAGCAGGGGACACAACGAGGACACAGCGGAACACAGCGTGGGACACAGCGGGGTACACAGCTGGGGAACAAAGGGACACAGTGGGGGACACAGCGGGACACATGGACACAGTGGGACACAGCGGGGCAAAGCGTGAGACACAGCGGGGAACAGAGCGGGAGACAGAAGGGGACACAGCGAGGACACAGCAGGACACAGCGGGGACACAGCGGGGACTCAGCGGGGGACACAGCGGGGGACAAAGCGGGACACCACGGAACACAGCGGGACACAGCGGGAAACAGCGGTGACCCTGCAGGGACACAGTGGGACAAAGCGGGGGACACAGCAGGACACAGCGGGGACACAGCGGTGACCCTGCGGGGATACAGCGTTACACAGTGTGGTACACATCTGTGGACACAAGGGGACAAAGTGGGGGCACAGCGGGACACAGCGGGACATAGCGGGACACAGTTGGAGACAGCGGGGACACAGGGGGACACAGCGGGTGACACAGCGGGACACAGCGGGACAAAGCGGCATACAACGGGGGACACAGTGGGACACAGTGGGGGACACAGCGGGTGACACACCAGGGGACACTGCGGGACACAGCAGCGGACACAGCGGGGGACACAGAGGGAATACAGCGGGGATAAAGCGGGGACACAGCGGGGACACAGCGGGGACATAGTGGAACACAGCGTGGACACAGCGGGTGACACAGCGGGACCCAGCGGGACCCAGCGGGACCCAGCAGGGACACAACGGGACACAGGGGGGACACAGCGGGGACACCGTGAGGACAAAGCGGGACAAAGCGGGGAAATAGCGGGACACAGTGGGACACAGCAGGGACACAGAGGGACACAGCGGGTGACACAGCAGGACACAGCGGGACACAGCAGGATACAGCATGGGACACAGCGGGACACAGCGGGGGACACAGCGGTACACAGCGGGGGACACTGCGGGACACAGCTGCGGACACATCGGAGGAAACAGGGAATACAGCGGGTACAGCGGGGACACAGCGGGGAAACAGCGGGACACAGCGGCACACAGCGGGACACAGCGAGGGAAACAGCGAAGACACAGTGGGACACAGCGGGGGAAAAAGCGGGACACAGCGAGGACACAGCAGTGGACACAGCGGGTTACAGCGGGGGACACAGCGGGACACAGCGGGGGACTCAGCGGGGGACACAGCGGGACACAGTGGGACAAAGTTGGGGACAAAGGGGGGACACAGCGGGACACAGCGG
>NW_012303416.1:0-3058 GCF_000151885.1 Dipodomys ordii
ACAGCGGGGGACACAGCGGGACACAGAGGGGGACAGAGTGGGACACAGTGGGGGACACAGCCGGACACAGCAGGGGAAACAGTGGGGGACACAGCGGGACACAGCGGGACACAGCGAGGACACAGCAGGCTGGACAGAGCGGGACACTGCAGGGCACAACCGGGGACACAGCGGGACACAGCAGGGGACACAGCGTGGACACAACAGAACACAGAGTGGGACACAGTGAGGACACAGCGGGAAACAGCGGGACACAGCCGGGTCCCAGGAGTGGACACAGCGGGACACAGCGGGGGACACATGGAGGACTCAGCGGGACAAGGCGGGGACACAGCGGCGACTCACCGGGGGACACAGCGGGGGACAAAGCGGGACACCACAGAACACAGTGGGAAACAGCGGGACACAGCGGGGGACACAGAGGGGTAAACAGCGGGACACAGCGGGGAAAACAGCGAGGACACAGCGGGACCAAGCGGGACACAGCGTCGATACAGCGGGGACACAGCGGGACACAGCGGGACACAGCGGGAAACATCGTGGGACAAAGCGGGAGATAGCAGGGGACACAGCGAGGACACAGCAGGACACAGTGGTGACACATAGAGGACTCAGCGGGGGACACAGTGGGGGACAGAGCGGGACACAGCGGGACCCAGCGGGGACAAAGCGTGAGACACAGCGGTGGACAGAGCAGGAGACAGAGGCGGACACAGCGAGGACACAGCGGGACACAGCGGGGACACAGAGGTGGCTCAGGGGGGCCACAGCGGGGGACAAAGCGGGACACCACGGAACACAGCGGGACACAGCGTGAAACAGCGATGAACGTGCGGGGACACAGCGGGACACAGCGGGGAACACAGCGGGACACAGCGGGGACACAGCGGGGACACAGCGGGACCCAGCAGGACACAGCGGGACACAGCAGGACACAGCGGGGGACACAGTGGGACACAGCGGGGGACACAGTGGGACACAGCGGGGACACAGAGGGGACTCAGCAGGGGACATAGCGGGGGACAAATCGGGACAACACAGGACACAGTGGGACACAGCGGGACACAGCGGGGACACTGCGAGGACACAGCGGGACAAAGCGGGCGACCCAGCGGGACTCAGCGGGACACAGCAGGACCCAGCGGGGAAACAGCGGGGACACAGTTGGACACAGCGAGGACACAGCGGGACACAGCGGGACACTGCGGGGCACAGCGGGGGACACAGCGGGACACAGCGGGGGACACAGGGAGGACACAGTGGAACACAGCATGGAACAAAAGCGAGGACACAGTGGGAAACAGCGAGACACAGCGGGACCCAGTGGGGACCCAGCAGTGGACACAGCGGGACACAGCGGGGGACAAAGCGGGACACCACGGAACACAGCAGGACACAGCGTGAAACAGCGGTGAATCTGCGGGGACACAGCGGGACACAGCGGGGGACACAACGAGGACACAGCGGAACACAGAGTGGGACACAGTGAGGACACAGCGGGACACAGCGGGACACAGCCGGGTCCCAGCAGAGGACACAGCGGGACACAGCGGGGGACACAGCGGGACACAGCGGGGGACACATGGAGGACTCAGCGGGACAACGCGGGGACACAGCGGCGACTCACCGGGAGACACAGAGGGGGACAAAGCGGGACACCACAGAACACAGTGGGAAACAGCGGGACACAGCGGGGAAACTGCGGGGACACAGGGGACAAAGCGTGGGACACATAGGGACACAGCGGGGGACACAGTGGGGGACACAGCGGGACCCAGCGGGGAACACAGCGAGGACACAGCGGGACCCAGCGGTACACAGCGTCGATACAGCGGGGACACAGCGTTACATAGCGTGTTACACAGCTGTGAACACAACGGGACACAGTGGGGGCACAGCGGGACACAGCGGGACACAGCGAGGACACAGCGGGACACAGCGCTGACACTGCGGGGGACACAGCGGGGGACACAGCGGGGGACACAGCCGGACACAGCGGGACACAGCGGGGGACACAGGGCGGACACAGCGGGACCCAGCGCGGGACACAGCGAGGACACATTGGGACACAACGCGGACACAGCGGGACTCAGCGGGGGACACAGCAGTACACAGCGGGACACAGCGGGACACTGCGGGGGACACAGAGGAGTAAACAGCGGGACACTGCGGGGAACACAGCGAGGACACAGCGGGACCAAGCGGGACACAGCGTCGATACAGCGGGGACACAGCGGGACACAGCGGGGTACACTGCTGGGTACACAACGGGACACAGCGGGGGACACAGCGAGGACACAGCAGAACACAGCGGGGGAAACAGCGAGGACACAGCGGGACACAGCGAGACACAGAGGGACACATTGGGGACACAGCAGTAGACACAGCGGGACACAGCGGGGGCCACAGCGGGACACAGCGGGGAACACAGCGAGGACACAGCGGGGACACAGCGGGACCCAGCAGGACACAGCGGGGCACACAGCGGGACACAGCTTGGGACACAGCGGGAACACAGCAGGACACAGCGGGGGACACAGCGAGGACACAGCGGGACACAGCGGGACACAGCGTGGGACAAAGCGGGAGATAGCAGGGGACACAGCGAGGACACAGTGGGACACAGCGGCGACACATAGAGGACTCAGCGGGGGACACAGTGGGGAACAGAGCGGGACACAGCGGGACCCAGCGGGGACAAAGCGTGAGACACAGCGGTGGACAGAGTGGGAGACAGAGGCGGACACAGCGAGGACACAGCGGGACACAGCGGGGACACCAAGGTGGCTCAGGGGGGGCCACAGCGGGGGACAAGCGGGACACCACAGAACACAGCGGGACAGAGCGTGAAACAGCGGTTAACTTGCGGGGACACAGCGGGACACAGCGGGGGACACAGTGGGACACAGCGGGGACACAGCGGGGACACAGCGGGACCCAGCAGGACACAGCGGGACATAGCAGGACACAGCGGGGGTCACAGCAGGACACAGCGGGGGACAAAGCGGGACATCAGCGGGGACACAGAGGGGACTCAGCTGGGGACACAGCGAGGACT
>NW_012303417.1:0-3057 GCF_000151885.1 Dipodomys ordii
TCTGCTTCTCCTGCATCTGCATCTCTGCTTTTGCTGCTTCTCTTCTGCTTCTCTTCTGCTTCTCACTGCTTCTGCTCTTCTATATCTCTGTTCTTCATCATCTGCTTCTCCCTCTCTGCTTCTTTTGCTTCTCCTGCTTCTCGTTCTGCTTCTCTTCGTCGGCTTCTCTTTCTACTTCTCCTTCTGCTTCTTCTGATTCTGCTTCTTCTCCTTCTTCTTCTCCTTCTGCTTCTGCTTCTTCTGCTTCTCCTGCTACTCCTTCTGCATCTCCTTCTGCTTGTGCTTTTCCTTCTGCTTCTTCTTCTGCTTCTGCTTCTCCTTCTTCTGCTTCTCCGTCTGTTTCTGCTTCTTCTGTTTTTCCTGCTTCTCCTTCTGCTTCTCATTCTTCTTCTCCTTCTGTTTCTCCTTGTCGTTATTCTGCTATTCCTTCTGCTTCTCTATCTGCTTCTGCATCTTCAGCTTATTCTGCTACTGCTTCTGCTTCTTCTGTTTCTTCTGCTTCTCTTTCTGCTTCTCCTTCTGTTTCTCCTTCTCTTTCTGATTCTGCTTCTCCTTCTGGTTCTCCTTCTTCTCCAGATTCTTCTTCTTCTGCTTCTCCTGCTTCTCCTTCTGCTTCAGGGTCTGCTTCTGCTTCTCCTTCTGTTGCTCTTTCTGCTTCTCCTGCTGCTTTTCCTTCTCCTGCTCCTTCTTCTGCTTCTCTTTCTGCTTCTCCTTCTGTTTCTCCTACTCCTTCTCCTTCGCGTTCTTCTGCTTTTCCTTCTGCTTCTCCTTCTGCTACTGCATCTTCTACTTCTTCTGCTACTGCCTCTGCTTCTTCTGTTTCTTCTGCTTCCCCTTCTGCTTCTCCTTCTGCTTTTGCTTCTCTTTCTGCTTCTGCTTCTCCTTCTGCTTCTCCAGATTCTGCTTCTTCTGCTTCTCCTGCTTCTCCTTCTGCTTCAGGTTCTGCTTCTGCTTCTTCTGCTTCTGCTTCTCCTGCTGCTGCTTCTTCTGCTTCTCCTGCTTCTCTTTCTGCTTTTCCTTCTGTTTCTGCTTCTCCTTCTGCTTCTTCTCCTTCCTATGTTTCTTCTGCTTCTGCTTCTCCTGCTTCTGGTTCTTCTGCTTCTCCTGCTTCTCCTTCTCATTCTCCTTCTCTTTCTGCTTCTGCTTATCCTTCTGTTTCTCCTACTCCTAATCCTTCTCTTTCTCCTTCTCCTTCTTCTTCTTCTGCTTCTCCTGCTGCTTCTTCTTCTGCTTCTTCTGCTTTTTCTGTTTCTTCTTCTTCTGCTTCAGCTTCTGCTTCTTCTGCTTCTCCTTCTGCTTCTCCTTCTGCTTCTGCTCTTCTCCTTCTGTTTCTTCTGTTTCTGCTTCTCCTGCTTCTTCTTCTTCTGCTTCTCCTACTTCTCCTTCTGCTTCTCCGTCTCCTTCTCCTTCTCCTTCAATTTCTCCTTCTTGTGCTTCTCATTCTGCTTCTGCTTCTGCTTCTGCTTCTTCTGTTTCTCCTTCTGCTTCTCCTTCTGCTTCTCTTTCTGCTTCTTTCTGCTTCTTATTCTGCTTCTGCTCCTCCTACTCCTAATCCTTCTCTTTCTGCTTCTTCTTCTGCTTCCCGTTCTGCTTCTGCTTCTTCTGCTTGTTCGGTTTCTTCTGCTTCTCCTGCTTGTCCTTCTCCTTCTGCTTCTCCTTCTCCTTCTTCTGCTTCTCTTTCTGCTTCTGCTTCTTCTGATTCTCCAACTTCTCCTTCTTCTTCTCCTTCTATTTCTGCTTCTCTTTCTGCTTCTGCATCTCCTTCTGCTTCACCTTCTGCTGCTCCTTCTCCTTCTGTTTCTCCCTCTGCTTCTGCTTCTTATGCTTTTTCTTTTTCTTCTGGTTCTGCTTCTGCTGCTTCTGCTTCTTATGCGTCTACTGCTTCTTCTTCTGCTTCTTCTGCTTCTACTTCTCTTTCTGCTTCTGCTTCTCCTGCTTGTTTTTCTGCTTCTTCTGCTGCTTTTTCTACTTCTCCTTCTGCTTCTCTTTTTGCTTCTCCTTCTGCTTCTGCTTCTTCTGTTTCTCGTGCCTGAATTTCTGGTTCTACTTGTTCTGCTGCTTCTCCTTCTGCTTCTGCTTCTACTTCTGCTTCTGTTAGTGCTTCTTCTGCTTCTTCTCTTTCGGCTTCTCCTGCTTCTGCTTCTTGTCCTCCTCCTGCTTCTCTTTCTGCTTCTCATTCTGCTTCTGGTTCTCCTTCTGCTTCTCCTCCTTCTCCTTCTCCTACTTCTGCTTCTCTTTCAGCTTCTGCTTCTTCTGCTTCTCCTGCTTCTCCTTCTGCATCTCCTTCTGCTTGTACTTGTCCTTATGCTTCTTCTTCTGCCTCTGCTTCTCCTTCTCCTTCTTTTGCTTCACCTTTTGCTTCTGCTTCTTCTGCTTTTCTGCTTCTCCTTCTGCTTCTGCTTCTTCTGCTTCTCCTTCTGCATCTTCTTCTGCTTCTCCTTCTCCTTCTTCTGCTTCTCCTTCTGATTCTCCTTCTGCTTCTTCTTCTGCTTTACCTGCTTCTCTTTCTGCTTCTCCTTCTGCTTCTCCTTCTGTTTCTCCTTCTCCTTCTTGTTCTTCTGCTTTTCCTTCTGCTTTTCCTACTGCTTCTGCTACAACTGCTACTGCTTCTACTTCTTCTGTTTCTTCTGCTTCTCCTTCTGCTTTTGATTCTCTTTCTGCTTTTGCTTCTCCTTCTGATTCTCATTCTGCTTCTCATTCTGCTTCTCCAGATTCTGATTCTTCTGCTTCTCCTGCTTCTCCTTCTGCTTCAGGTTCTGCTTCTGCTTCTTCGGATTCTTATGCTTCTGCTTCTCCTGCTTCTGCTTCTTCTGCTTCCCCTCCTTCTCTTTCTGCTTCTCCTTCTGCTTCTGCTTCTTGTCCTTCTCCTGTTTCTTCTGCTTGTTCTTCTCCTGTTTCTGCATTTCCTGCTTCTCCTTCTGCTGCTCTTTCTGATTCTCCTGTTGCTTTTCCTTCTACTGCTCCTTCTTCTGCTTCTCTTTCTGCTTCTACTCCTGTTTCTCCTTCTCCTTCTCCTTCTAGTTCTTCTGCTTTTCCTTCTGCTTCTCCTTCTGCTTC
>NW_012303418.1:0-3057 GCF_000151885.1 Dipodomys ordii
CAGCGGGGGACAAAGCGGGACACCACGGAACACTGCGGGACACAGCGTGAAACAGCAGTGAACCTGCGGGGACACAGCGGGGGACACAGCGGGACACAGCGGGGACACAGCGCGGACACTGCGGGACCCAGCAGGACACAGCGGGACACAGCAGGACACAGCGG
This sequence comes from Dipodomys ordii, assembly GCF_000151885.1. Taxonomy (NCBI): domain Eukaryota; kingdom Metazoa; phylum Chordata; class Mammalia; order Rodentia; family Heteromyidae; genus Dipodomys; species Dipodomys ordii. The sequence goes on from NW_012303418.1 coordinate 165, forward strand.
GGGACACAGCGGGACACAGCGGGGGACACAGCGGGACAAAGCGGGGACACAGAGGGGACTCAGCAGTGGACATAGCGGGGGACAAAGCGGGACACCACAGGACACATTGGGACACAGCGGGACACAGCGGGGACACTGCGGGGACACAGCGGGACCCAGCGGGACACAGCAGGGACACAGCAAGGACACAGCGGGGGACACAGCGGGACACAGCGGGGGACACAGCGGGGGACACAGCGAGTGACACAGCGGGGGACACAGCGGGACACAGTGGGGAACACAGAGAGAGACACAGCAGGACCCAGCGAGACACAGCGTCGATACAGCAGGGACACAGCGGGGTACACAGCTGTTGACACAACGGGACACAGTGGGGGACACAGCGGGACACAGCGGGGCACAGCGGGGACAAAAATGGAGACAAAGTGGGGAACAGAGCAGGACACAGCGGGGGACACAGAGAGGACACAGTGGGGACACAGCGAGACTCAGCCGGGGACACAGCGGGGGACAAAGCGGGACACCACGGGACACAGTGGGACACAGCGGGACACAGCGGGGTCACTGCGGGACACAGTGGGGGACAAAGCGGGACACAGCGGGACACAGCGGGGACGCAGCGGGACACAGCGGGACACAGCGGGGGACACAGAGTGGTAAACAGAGGAACACAGCGGGGAACACAGCGAGGACACAGCGGGACCAAGCAGGACACAGCGTCGATACAGCGGGGACACAGCGGGACACAGTGGGGTACACAGCTGGGTACACAACGGGACTCAGCGGGGGACACAGCGAGGACACAGCAGAACACAGTGTGGGAAACATCGAGGACACAGTGGGACACAGGGAGACACAACGGGACACAGTGGGGACACAGCAGTAGACACAGCAGGACACAGCGAGGACACAGCGGGGACACAGCGGTACCCAGCAGGACACAGCGGGGCACACAGCGGGACACAGCGGGACACAGCTTGGGACACAGCGGGAACACAGCAGGACACAGCCGGGGACACAGCGGGATACAGCGGGGAACACAGCGCGACACAGCGGGGACACTGCGGGACCCAGCAGGACACAGCGGGACACAGCAGGACACAGCGGGGGACACAGCGGGACACAGCGGGGGGCACAGCGGGACACAGCTGGGACACAGAGGGGACTCAGCAGGGGACATAGCGGGGGACAAATCGGGACACCACAGGACACAGTGGGACACAGCGGGACACAGCGGGGACACTGCGGGGACACAGCGAGGACACAGCTGCACACAAAGGGACACAGCGGGAAACAGAGGTGAACCTGCGGTGACACAGCGGGACACAGTGGGGGACACAGCGGGACACAGTGTGGGACACAGCGGTGAAACAGCGGGACACAACGGGACACAGCAGGGGGACACAGCGAGGACACAGCGGGACACAACGGGACACAGCAGGGGGACACAGCGAGGACACCACGGAACACAGCGGGACACAGCGGGAAACAGAGGTGAACCTGCGGGGACACAGCGGGACACAGTGGGGGACACAATGCGAAACAGCGGGGGACACAGCGGGACACAGTGGGGGACAGAGTGTGGGACACAGCGAGACACAGCGGGGACAAAGCTGGACACAGCGGGGTACACAGAGGAACACAGCGGGGACGCAGCGGGGAAACAGCGTGACACAGCAGGACACAGCGGGAAACAGCCGGGGACACAGCGAGGACACAGCGGCAAAGAACGGGGGACACAGCAAGGACACAGTGGGACACAGCGGGGGCACAGCGAGACATAGCGGGGGACACAGCGGGGGACACAGAGGGACACAGCGGGACACAGCGGGCGACACAGGGAGGACACAGCGGGACACAGCGGGGGACATAGCAAGGACACATTGGGACACAGCGGGACTCAGCGGGGCACAGCAGTACACAGCGGGACACACCGGAACACAGCGGGGACACAGCAGAGACACAGCGGGGGACACAGCGGGACACAGCAGGGGACACAGCGAGGACACAGCGGGACACAGCGGGGGACATAGCGAGGACACATTGGGACACAGCGGGGACACAGCGGGACTCAGCGGGGCACAGCAGTACACAGCGGGACACACCGGGACACAGCGGGGATACAGCAGAGACACAGTGGGGGACACAGCGGGACACAGCGGGGGACACAGGGAGGACACAAAGGGACCCAGGTAAACCCAGCGTCGATATGGCAGGGACACAGCAGGACACAGCGGGGAAAAAAGCGAGGACACAGCGGAACACAGCGTGAGACACAGCGAGGACACAGCGAGGACACAGCGGGACACAGCGGGGACACAGCCGTAGACACAGTGGGACACAGTGGCGGACACAGCGGGACACAGCGGGGAACACAGCGAGGACACAGCGGGACCCAGGGCGACACAGCGTCGATACAGCGGGGACACAGCGTTACACAGCGTGGTACACAGCTGTGAACACAACGGGACACAGTGGGGGCACAGCGGGACACAGCGGGACACAGTGGGACGCAGCAGGGACAAAGCTTGAGACACAGCGGGGTACAGAGCGGTAGACAGCGGGGGACACAGCGAGAACACAGCGGTACACAGCGCTGACACTGCGGGGCACACAGCAGTACACAGCGGGGAACACAGCGGGGGACACAGCGGGACACAGAGGGACACAGCGGGGGACACAGGGGGGACACAGCAGGACACGTTGGGGGACACAGCGAGGACACATTGGGACACAGCAGGGACACAGTGGGACGCAGCGGGGGACACAGCAGTACACATCGGGACACAGCGGGACACAGCGAGGGACGCAGAGGGGTACACAGCGGGATAAAGCAGGAAACACAGCGAGGACACAACGGGATCAAAGCGGGACACAGCATCGATACAGCGGG
>NW_012303419.1:0-3057 GCF_000151885.1 Dipodomys ordii
GCAGAGGAGAAGCATAAAGAGAAACAGAAGGAGAAGCAAGAGAAGCAGAAGCAGAATCAGAAGAAATAGAAGAAGGAGAAGAAGCAGAAGCAGAAAGAGAAGCAGAAACAGAAGGAGAAGCAGAAATAGAAGCAGAAGAAGCCGAAGAAGCAAAAGGAGAACCTGAAGCAGAAGGAGAAGCTGGAGAAGAAGAAGAAGAAGAATCTGGAGAAGAAGAAGGAGAAGCAGAAGCAGAAAGAGAAGCAAAAGCAGAAGGAGAAGCAGAAGAAACAGAAGAAGCAGAAGCAGTAGCTGAAGATGCAGAAGCAGAAAGAGAAGCAGAAGGAATAGCAGAAGAACGAGAAGGAGAAGGATAAACAGAAGGAGTAGCAGAAAGAGAATCATGAAAAGCAGAAGAAGCAGAAGCAGACGGAGAAGCAGAAGGAGAAGGAGAAGCAGAAGCAGCAGAAGAAGCACAAGGAAAATCACAAGCAGAAGGAGATGCAGAAGGAGAAGCAGGAGAAGCAGAAGAAGAAGAAGCAGAAGGGGAAGAACTAAAGAGAAGAAGAAGCAGAAGTAGAAAGAGAAGCCGACGAAGAGAAGCAGAACGAGAAGCGGGAGAAGCAGAAGAAGCAGAAGCGGGAGAAGCAGAAGAAGAAGAAACAGAAGAAGGAGAAGGAGCAGAAGCCGAAGGAGAAGCAGAAGCAGAAGGAGAAGCAGAAAGAGAAGCAGAAAAAGCAGAAGCAGGAGAAGCAGAAGCAGAAGAAACAGGAGAAGGACAAGAAGCAGAAGCAGAAGGAGAAGCAGAAACAGAAGGAGAAACAGAAAGAGAAGGAGGGGAAGCAGAAGAAGCAGAAGCAGGAGAAGCAGAAGCATAAGAATCCGAAGAATCAGAAGCAGAACCTGAAGCAGAAGGAGAAGCAGGAGAAGCAGAAGAAGCAGAATCTGGAGAAGCAAAATGACAAGCTGAAGGAGAAGCAGAAGCAGAAAGAGAATCAAAAGCAGAAGGAGAAGCAGAAGAAACAGAAGCAGTAGCAGTTGCAGCAGAAGGAGAAGCAGAAGGAAAAGTAGGAGAACGAGAAGGAGAAGGAGAAATAGAAGCACAAGCAGAAGGAGAATCAGAAGGAGAAGAAGAAGAAGCAGAAGGAGAAGCAGAAGCAGAAGAAGCAGCAGAAGGAGAAGCAGAAGAAGAAGAAGATGCAGAAGGAGAAGCAGGAGGAGCAGAAGAAGCAGAAGCAAAAGGAGAAAGAGAAGGAGAAGAAGGAGAAGCAGAAGTAGAATCAGAAGAAACAGAAGAAGAAGAAGCAAAACAAAAAGAAAAAGGAGAAGAGCAGAAGCAGAAGCAGAATGAAAAGCAGAAGCAAAAGGAGAAGCAGAAAGAGAAGCAGGAGAAGCAGAAGAAGCAGGAGAAGCAGAAGCAGAAGCAGAATGAGAAGAACAGGAAGGAGAAATTGAAGGAGAAGGACAATGAGACGGAGAAGCAGAAGGAGAAGTAGGAGAAGCAGAAGAAGGAGAAGCAGGAGAAGCAGAAGCAGAAGAAACAGAAGAAGGAGAAGAGCAGAAGCAGAAGGAGAAACAGATGCAGAAGGAGAAGCAGAAGAAGCAGAAGCTCAAGCAGAAGAAACTCAAAAAGCAGAAAAAGAAGAAGAAGCAGAAGAAGAACAAGCATGAAAAGCAGAAGGAGAAGGAGAAGGAGAAAGAGAAGGATTAGGAGAAACAGACGGATAAGCAGAAGCAGAAAGAGAAGGAGAAGGAGAAGGAGAAGCAGGAGAAGCAGAAGAAGCAGAAGCAGGAGAAGCAGAAGCAGAATGAAAAGCAGAAGAAGGAGAAATTGAAACAGAAGAAGATGCAGAAGCAGAAGCAGAAGGAGAAGCAGAAGAAGGAGAAGGAGAAGGAGAAGCAGAAGGATAAGAACAAAGAGAAACCGAAGGAGAAGCAGTAGAAGCATAAGCAGAAGAAATAGAAGAAGGAGAAGAAACAGAAGCAGAAATAGAAACAGAAACAGAAGGAGAAGCAGAAATAGAAGCAGAAGAAGCCGAAGAAGCAGAAGCAGAACCTGAAGCGGAAGGAGAAGCAGAATCTGGAGAAGAAGAAGGAGAACCAGAAGGAGAAGCAGAAGCAGAAAGAGAAGCAAAAGCAGAAGGAGAAGCAGAAGAAACAGAAGAAGCAGAAGCAGTAGTAGAAGAAGCTGAAGATGCAGAAGCAGAAAGAGAAGCAGAAGGAATAGAAGAAGAACGAGAAGGAGAAGGAGAAACAGAAGGAGAAGAAGAAGGAGAAGCAGAAGGAGAATCAGGAAAGGCAGAAGAAGCAGAATCAGACAGAGAAGCAGAAGAAGGAGAAGGAGAAGCAGAAGCAGAAGAAGAAGCAGACGGAAAGCACAAGCAGAAGGAGATGCAGAAGGAGAAGCAGGAGAAGCAGAAGAAGCAGAAGCAGAAGGAGAGAAGAAGTAGAAGAAGCAGAAGCAGAAGAAGCAGAAGTAGAAAGAGAAGCCGACGAAGAGAAGCAGAACGAGAAGCAGGAGAAGCAGAAGAAGCAGAAGCGGGAGAAGCAGAAGAAGAAGAAACAGAAGAAGGAGAAGGAGCAGAAGCAGAAGGAGAAGGAAAAGCAGAAGGAGAAGCAGAAAGAGAAGCAGGAAAAGCAGAAGAAGCAGAAGCAGGAGAAGCAGAAACAGAAGGAGAAGCATAAAGAGGAGGGGAAGCAGAAGAAGCAGAAGCAGGAGAAGCAGAAGCATAAGAATCCGAAGAAGCAGAAGCAGAACCTGAAGCAAAAGCGGAAGCAGGAGAAGCAGAAGAAGCAGAATCTGGAGAAGCTGAATGAGAAGCTGAAGGAGAAGCAGAAGCTGAAAGAGAATCAAAAGCAGAAGGAGACGCAGAAGAAACAGAAGAAGCAGTAGCAGTTGCAGCAGAAGCAGAAGGAGAAGCAGAAAGAAAAGCAGAAGAACGAGAAGGAGAAGGAGAAACAGAAGGAGAAGCAGAAGGAGAATCAGAAGGAGAAGCAGAAGAAGCAGAAGGAGAAGCAGAAGCAGAAGAAGCAGAAGGAGAAGCAGAAAGAGAAACAGAAGCAGAAGAAGCAGCAGAA
>NW_012303420.1:0-3057 GCF_000151885.1 Dipodomys ordii
GAAACATAGCAGGGTATCAGTTAGTGTACACATTGGGGACTCAGCGGGGGGCACAGGTGGGTTCACCAGCGGGGATTCATCGAGGACTACAGGGTTGCCACATCGGGACCCCTTCGGTCCCCAGCGGGGACACCAGCAGGGACACAGTTTGGGGACTCAGCGTGACACAGTGGGACACAGTGGGGGACACAGCGGGACACAGCAGGGGACAGAGCGGTGGAAAGAGCGGGACACAGTGAGGAGACATCTGGACACAGCAGGGTACACAGCGGGACACAGCAGGGACACAGCGGTGACACAGAGAAAACACAACGGGACACAGTGGGGACACAGCAGGACTCAGCGGGACACAGCGGTCACAGCGGGGGACACAGCGAGGACAAAGCGGGACAAAGCGGGGACATAGCGGGACACAGCGTCGGACACTGCGGAACACAGCGGAGGACACAGCGGGACACAGTGGGGTCACAGAAGGGGACACAGCGGGACACAGTGGGGGACACAGCAGGACACAGTGGGGACAAAGGTGGACACAGCGGGGTACACAGCGGGACTCAGCGCGGACACAGCGGGGATACAGCGGGGTCACAGCGGGACACAGCAGAGACACAGCAGGACACAGCGAGACACAGGGGAACACAGCGGGACACAAAGAGGGCCACAGAAGTACACAGCGGGAGACACAGTGAGGACACAACCGGACAGAGCAGGGGATACAGAGAGGACTCAGCGGGACACAGCAGGGGACACAGTGAGGAAACAGCGGGACACAGCGGGGACTCAGCGGGACACAGCGGGACACAGCAGGACACAGCGAGGGACAGAGCGGGACACAGCGGGTGATACAGCGAGGACACAGCGGGACAAAGCGGCACACAGTGGGACACAGTGGGAGACACAGCGGGACGCAGCGGGGGACAAAGCGAAGACACAGCGGGGCACTGCGGGAGACACAGCGAGGACACAATGGGACACAGAGTAACAGAGTGGGACACAGCGGGGACACAGCAGGGAACCCAGGGGGACACAGCGGAGGACACCGCGGGACACAGTGGGGGACACAGGGCGGACAAAGCGGGACACAGCAGGGGACACAGCGAGACACAGCGTGGGACACAGCCTGGGACACAGCGGGACACATCGGCGGACACAGCGGGGACACAGGGGGATACAGCAGGGACACAGTGGGATACAGAGGAACACAGCAGGGGACACTGCGAGACACAGCAGGGGACACAGCGGGACACAGTGGGGGACACAATAGGGGACACATCGGGACACAGTGGGTGACACAGCGAGGACACAGCGGGACACAGCGGGACACAGCGGGACACAGCAGGGACACAGCAGAAGACACAGCGGGACACAGCGGGGGACAGAGCGGGAGACAGCGGGGCACACAGCAAGGACACAGCGGGGGACACAGCGGGGACACAGCGGGGACTCAGCAGGGGACACAGCGAGGGACATAGCGGGACACCACAGAACACAGCGGGACACAGCGGGAAACAGCTGTGAACCTGCTGGGACACAGCAAGGACACAGCGGGACACAGCGGGGGACACAGCGGGACACAGCGGGGACACAGCGGAACACAGTGGGGTACACAGCTGGGGACACAAAGGGACACACGGGGGACACAGCAAGCACACAGAGGAACACAGCGTGGGACACAGCGAGGACACAGCGGGAGACAGCGGGACACAGCGGGACACAGCAGGAACACAGCAGTAGACACAGCGGGACACAGCTGGGGACACAGCGAGGTCACAGCGGTACCCAGCGGGACACAGCGTCGATACAGCGGGGACACAGCGGGGTACACAGCTGGGGACAAAACGGGACACAGCAGGGGACACAGCGAGGACACAGCGGAACACAGCGTGGGACACAGGGAGGACACAGCGGGACACAGCGGGACACAGCGTGGACACAGCAGGGACACAGCAGGGACACAGCGGGGGACACAGCCGAACACAACGGGACACAGCGGGGGGCACAGCAGGACACACGGGGGGACACAGCGGGGGACACAGCGGGACACAACAGGGAACACAGCGAGGACCCAGCAGGACCCAGCGGGACACACCATCGATACAGCGGGGACACAGCGTTACACAGTGGGTTACACAGCTGGGGACACAGTGGGACACAGCGGGACACTGCAGGGGACACAGAGGGGGACGCCGCGGGGGACACTGCGGGACAAATCGGGGAATACAGCGGGGGACCCAGTGGGACACAGCGGGGAAAACAGCGAGGACAGAGCGGGACCCAGTGGGACACAGCGTCGATACAGTGGGAACATAGCGGGACACAGCGGGACACAGCGGGACCCAGCGGGGACAAAGCGGGACCCAGCGGGACACAGCGTCGATACACTGGGAACACAGCGGGACACAGCGGGACACAGAGGGACCCAGCGGGGACATAGCGGGACACAGCGGGACACAGTGGGGACACAGCGGGGTAGAAAGCGGGGGACACAGTGGGACAGAGCGGGGGACACAGTGAGGACACAGCGGGACAGAGCGTGTGATGCAGCGAGGACACAGCGTGACACAGCGGGAAACAGCGGGGACACAGAAGGGGACTAAGCGGGACACAGCAGGGGACACAGGGGGACACAGCGGGGGACACAGCGGGGGACACACTGCGGGGGACACAGTAGGACACAGCGGGGGAAACATCAGGGGACACAGCGGGACACAGCAGGGGACACAGTGAGGAAACAGAGGGACACAGCAGGGACTCAGCGAGGACACAGCGGCAACACAGCGAGGACACAGTGGGACAAAGCGGGACACAGTGGGACACAGTGGGAGACACAGCGGGACACAGCTGGGGACAAAGCGAAGACACAGCGGGACACTGCGGGAGACACAGCGAAGACACAACGGGACACAGCGGAACAGAGTGGGACACAGCGGGGACACAGTAATGAACCCAGGGGTACACAGCGGGGGACACCGGGGGACACAGCGGGGGACACAGGGCAAACAAAGGGGTATACAGCGAGGGAAACAGCGAGACACAGCGTGGGAAACAGCCACGGAC
>NW_012303421.1:0-3057 GCF_000151885.1 Dipodomys ordii
TCATCTGTCTGTGCTGTGCCCCGCTTTGTCCCCAGCTTTGTTCCGCTGTGTCTCGCTGTGTCCCACGCTCTGTCCCTCACTCTGTCCCGCAGTGTCCCCCGCTGTGTACCGTTGTGTCCCCCACCTTGTCCCCGCTGTGTCACCGCTGTGTCCCGCTGTTTCCTCGCTGTGTCCCCTGCTGTCTCCCTCTCTGTCCCCCGCTGTGTCTCACGCTTTGTCCCCGCTGTGTCCCTCTGTGTCCCGCTGTGTCCAGCTGTGCCCCCACTGTGTCCCGTTGTGTCCACAGCTGTGTACCACGCTATGTAACGCTGTGTCCACGCTTTATCGACGCTGTGTCCCGCTGTGTCCCGCTGTGTCCTTGCTGTGTTCCCCACTGTGTCCCGCTGTGTCCCCTGCTGTGTCCCCCGCTGTGTCCTCGCTGTGTCAACTGCTGTGTCCCGCTGTGTCCTCACTGGGTCCCCCACTGTTTGCCGCTGTGTCCCCCGCTGTGTCCCACTGTGTCCGGCTGTGTCCCGCTCTGTACCCGCTGTGTCCCTCTGTGTCCCGCTGTGTCCCCGCTGTGTGCCTGCTGTGTCCCGTTGTGTCACCTGCTGGGTCCCGTTGTGTCGCCCGCTTTGTCCCGCTGTGTCCCTCTGTGTCCCCGCTGTGTCCCGCTGTGTCCCGCTGTGTCCCCGCTGTGTGCCCGCTGTGTCCCACTGTGTAGCCCGCTGTGTCCAGCTATGTCACCGCCTTGTCTCGCTGTGGCCACGCTCTGTCTCCAGTGTCCCCCGCTGTGTCCACCGCTGTGTCCCACTGTGTCCACGCAGTATCACTGCTGTTTCCCGCTGTGTCCCGCTGTGTTCCGTGGTGTCCCTCTTTGTCCCCCGCTGTGTCCCCCGCTGAGTCCCCGCTGTGTCACTGCTGTGTCCCACTGTGTCCTCGCTGTGTCCCCCGCTGTCTCCTGCTCTGTCCCCCGCTGTGTCTCACACTTTGTCCCCGCTGTGTCCCGCTGTGTCCCGCTGTATCCCGCTGTGCCCCCACTGTGTCCCGTTGTGTCTACAGCTGTGTACCACGCTGTGTAACGCTGTGTGCCCGCTGTATCGACGCTGTGTCCCGCTGGGTCCCGCTGTGTCTTCGCTGTGTCCCCCGCTGTGTTCTCGCTGTGTCCCCCGCTGTGTCCCACTATGTCCTCGCTGGTTTCCCCGCTGGGTCCCGCTGTGTCCCCGCTGTGTCCTGCTGGGTCACACTATGTCCTCGCTGTATCCCCCGCTGTGTCCCGTTGTGTCCCCAGCTGTGTACCCCGCTGTGTCCCGCTGTATCGACGCTGTGTCCCACTGGGTCCCGCTGTTTCCTTCCTGTCTTCCCTGCTGTGTCCCGCTCTGTCCCGCTGTGTCCCCGCTGTGTGCCCGCTGTGTCCCGCTGTGTACTCCGTTGTGTCCAGCTGTATCACCGCTGTGTCTCGCTTTGGCCCCTCTCTGTCTCCGCTGTCCCCCGCTGTGTCCACCGATGTGTCCCGCTGTGTCACGCTGTGTCCCCCGCTTTGTCCCGCTGAGGCCCCTCTGTGTCGCTGCTTTGTCCCGCTGTGTCCTCGCTGTGTCCCCCGCTGTCTGCCGCTTTGTCCCCGCTGTGTCCCAAGCTGTGTCCCGCTGTGTCCCGCTGTGTACTCCGCTGTGTCCCACTATGTTTCCGCAGTGTCCCCGCTGTGTACCGCTGTGTCCCGCTGTGTCCGGCTGTGTCCCCACTGTGTCCCGTTGTGTCCCCAGCTGTGTACCTCGCTGTGTCCCGCTGTGTACTCCGCTGTGTCCCACTATGTTTCCGCACTGGGTCCCACTGTGTCCTCCTTGTGTCCCCAGCTATGTCCCGCCGTGTCTGCCACTGTGTCCCGCTGTGTCTACTGCTTTGTCCCCGCTGTGTCCCGCTGTGTCCCGCTGTGTCCTCGCTGTGTCCCCTGCTGTCTCCCGCTTTGTCCCCTGCTTTGTTCCGCTGTGTCACGCTGTGTCCTCCCTGTGTCCCCCGCTGTATCCCGCTGTGTCCCCGAATGTCCCCAGCTGTGTCCCGCTGTGTTCCGCTGTGTCCCCCACTGTGTCCCGCTATGTTCCCGCAGTGTCCCGCTGTGTCCCGATGTGTCCTCGCTGTGTCCCCCGCTGTGTCCCGTTGTGTCCCCAGCTGTGTACCTCGCTGTGTCCCGCTGTGTCCCCGCTGTATCGACGCTGGGTCCCACTGGGTCCCGCTGTGTCCTCCCTGTGTCCCCAGCTATGTCCCGCCGTGTCCGCCAGTGTGTCCCGCTGTGTCTACTGCTTTGTCGCCGCTGTGTCCCGCTGTGTCCCGCTGTGTCCTCGCTGTGTCCCACGCTGTGTTCTGCTGTGGCCTCGCTTTTTTCCTCGCTGTGTCCCGCTGTGTACCCCTCTGTGTCCCCCGCTGTTTCCCGCTGTGTCCCCCGCTGAGTTCCTGCTGTGTCCCGCTGTGTCCCCGCTGTGTCCCAATGTGTCCTCGCTCTGTCCCCCGCTGTGTACCGCTGTGTCCTTCCTGTGTCCCCCGCTGTGTCCCGCTGTGTCCCGCTGTGTCCCCCGCTGTGTCCCCCGCTATGTCCCGCTGTGTCCCCCGCTGTGTCCCGCTCTGTCCTTGCTGTGTCCCCACTGTGTCCTCGCTGTGTCTCCCGCTGTGTCGGGCTGTGTCCTTTTGTGTCACGCTGTTTCCCCGCTGTGTCCCCCTGTGTACCCCGCTGTGTCCAGCTTTGTCCCCGCTGTGTCTCACTGTGTCCCACGCTCTGTCCCACACTGTGTCCCGCAGTGTCCCCCGCTGTGTCCCGCTGTGTCCCCCGCTGTGTCCCGCTGTTTCCCCCGCTGAGTTCTCGCTGTGTCACCGCTGTGTCCCGCTGTTTCCTCGCTGTGTCCCCTGCTGTCTCCCTCTCTGTCCCCCGCTGTGTCTCACGCTTTGTCCCTGCTGTGTTTCACTGTGTCCCGCTGTGTCCGGCTGTGCCCCCACTGTGTCCCGTTGTGTCCACAACTGTGTACCACGCTGTGTAACGCTGTGTCCCCAGCTGTATCGATGCTCTGTTCCACTGTGTCCCGCTGTGTC
>NW_012303422.1:0-3057 GCF_000151885.1 Dipodomys ordii
TCTGTGTCCTGCTCTGTCCCCACTGTGTCCCGATGTGTCCCGCTGTGTCCCTGCTGTGTGCCCGTTGTGTCCTTCTGTGTACCCCACTGTGTCCAGCGGTGTCACCGCTGTGTCCCGCTCTGTCCTTTCTCTGTCCCCCGCTGTTACCTGCTCTGTCCCCCGCTGTGTCCCGCTGTGTCCCACTATGTCCCCTGCTTTGTCCCGCTGTTTCCCCACAGTGTCCCCGCTGTGTCCTGTTGTGTCACATTGTGTCCCGTGGTGTTCCACTTGTCCCCTCCTCTGTCCCCCGCTGAGTGTCGCTTTGTCCCCGTTGTGTCCCGCTGTGTCCCCCGCTTTGTCCCCTGCTGTGTTCCGCTGTGTTCACCTCTGTGTCCCGCTGTGTCCTGCTGTGTCCCCCGCTGTGTCCCGCTGTATTCCCCTGTATTCCGTGGTGTCCCGTTTGTCACCCGCTGTGTCCCCTGCTGAGTCCCCGCTTTGTCCCCGCTGTGACCCCCTGTGTCCCGTAGTGTCCCGCTGTGTCCCGCTATGGCCCCCACTGTGTCCCGTTGTGTCCCCAGCTATGTACCCCGCTGTGTCCCCGCTGTATCGACGCTGTGTCCCGCTGGGTCCCGCTGTGTACTGCTGTGTCCCATGCTGAGTCCCGCTGTGTCCCCACTGTGTCCCAATGTGTCCTCACTGTGTCCCCCGCTGTGTCCCGCTCTGCCAACCCTGTGTCCCCCGCTGTGTCCGCTCTGTCCCTCTGTTTCCCCTGCTGTGTCCCCTGCTCTGTCCCACTGTGTCCCCCTCTGTGTCCCTGCTGTGTCCCCGCTCTGTCCCACTGTGTCCCGCTGTGTCTCCCGCTGATTCCCGCTGTGTCCCAGATGTGTCCCGCTGAGTCCTCGCTCTGTCCCCTGCTGTGTCCCGCTTTGTTCCCCCTGTGTCGCCCGCTGTGTCCCAATGTGTCCTCGCTGTGTCCCCCGCTGTGTCCCACTGTGTCCCCTCTGTGTCCCCCGATGTGTCCACTGCTGTGTCCACCGCTCTGTCCCCACTCTGTCCAACTGTGCCCCGCTGTGTCCTCGCTGTGTGCCCGCTGTGACCCGTTGTGTACCCTGCTGTGTCCAGCTGTGTCACCCCTGTGTCACGCTGTGTCCCCTCTCTGTTCCCCGCTGTCCCCTGCTGTGTCCCCCGCTATGTCCCGTTGTGTCCCGCTGTGTCCCCTGCTTTGTCCCGCTGTGTCCCCGCAGTGTCCCCGCTGTGTCCCGCTGTGTCACACTGTGTCCCGTGGTGTTCCGCTTTGTCCCCTGCTGTGTCCCCCGCTGAGTCCCACTTTGTCCCCGTTGTGTCCTGGTGTGTCCCCCGCTCTGTCCCCTGCTGTGTCCTGCTGTGCCCCCGCTGTTGCCCGCTGTATGCCCGCATTGTCCCCGCTGTGTATGCTGTGTCCCGCTGTGTTCCGTGGTGTCCCGTTTGTCCCCCACTGTGTCCCCGCTGAGTCCCCGCTGTGTCCCCGCTGTGTCCTCGCTGTGTCCCCCGCTGTGTCCTGCTCTGTTCCCCGCTGTGTCTCCCGCTTTGTCCCCGCTGTGACCCGCTGTGTCCCCCCAGTGTTCCCAGCTGAGTTCCGCTGTGTCCCCCGCTGTGTCCTGCTGTGTCGTCGTTGTGTCCCCCGCTGTGTCCCGCTGTGTCCCCGCTGTGACCCGCTGTGTCCGCGCTGTGTCCCCTGCTGTCTCCTGCGTTGTCCCACGCTGTGTTTTGCTGTGTCCTCGCTGTGTCCCACGCTGTGTACCACTGTGTCACCACTGTGTCCCCTGCTGTGTGCCGCTGTGTTCCACTGTGTCCCCCGCTGTGTTCCCCGTTGTGTCCCGCTGTGTCCCCTGCTGTGTCCCGCTGTGTCCTCGCTGTGTCCCGCTGTGTACTCGCTGTGTCCCCCGCTGTGTCCTGCTCTGTTCCCCGCTGTGTCTCCCGCTTTGTCCCCGCTGTGCCCCGCTGTGTCCCGCTGTGTCCCAGTGTGTCCCGCTATGTCCCCCACTGTGTCCCCTTGTTTCCCCAGCTGTGTACCCCGCTGTGTCCCGCTGTGTCCCCGCTGTATCGACGCTGTGTCCCGCTGGGTCCCGCTGTGTCCTCTCAGTGTACCCCGCTGTGTCCCACTGTTTCCCCCACTGTGTCCCTCGCTGTGTTCCGCTGTGTCCCACACTGTGTCCCGCTGTGTCCTCCCTGTGTCCCCTGCTGTGTCCTGCTATGTCCCCCGGTGTGTCCCACTGTGTCCCCTGCTGTGTCCCTCGCTGTGTCCCTGATGTGCCCCGCTGTGTCCCGCTGTGTCGCGCTGTGTCCCTCTGTGTCCCCTGCTGTGTCCCTGCTGTGTCCCAATGTGTTCCCTGCTGTGTCCCTGCTGTGTCCGTGCTGTGTCCCCGCTGTGTCCCGCTTTGTACCCCGCTGTGTCCAGCTGTGTCACCGCTATGTTCCATTCTGTCCACTCTCTGTCCCCCACTATCCCCTGCTGTGTCCCCCGCTGTGTCCCGCTGTGTCCCCCACTTTGTCCCGCTGTGTCCCCGCAGTATCGCCGCTGTGGCGCGATGTGTCACACTGTGTCCCGTGGTGTCCCGCTTTGTCCCCTGCTGTGTTCCCCGCTGAGTCCCGCTTTGTCCCCGTTGTGTCCCGCTGTATCCCGCTGTGTTCCATGGTTTCCTGTTTGTCCCCCGCTGTGTCCCCCGCTGAGTCCCCGCTGTGTCCCCGCTGTGTCCTCGCTGTGTCCCCCGCTGTGTCCTGCTCTGTTCCCTGCTGTGTCTCCCGCTTTGTCCCCTCTGTGCCCTGCTGTGTCCCGCTGCGTCCCGTTGTGTCCCGCTATGTCCCCCACTGTGTCCCGTTGTGTCCCCAGCTGTGTACCCCGCTGTGTCCCCGCTCTATCGACGCTGTGTCCCTCGCTGTGTCCCGCAGTGTCCCCCGCTTTGTCCCGCTGTGTCCTCCCTGTCTCCCCCGCTGTGTCCTGCTGTGTCCCCGGCTGTGTCCCGCTGTGTCCCCTGCTGTGTCACTGAATATGTCCCGCTGTGTTCCACTGTGTCCCGCTGTGTCCTTGCTGTGTCTCCT
>NW_012303423.1:0-3057 GCF_000151885.1 Dipodomys ordii
TCATAAACAGCGAGACACAGTGAGACCCAGCGGGGACCCAGCAGTGGACACAGCGGGACACAGCGGGGGACAAAGCAGGACACCACGGAACATAGCAGGACACAGCATGAAACAGCGGTGAACCTGCGGGGACACAGCGGTACACAGCGGGGGACACCGCGGGACCCAGCGGGACACAGCGTGGGACACTGCCGGACACAGCAGGGACACAGCGGGACCCAGCAGGACACAGCGGGGGACACAGCGGGACACAGCGGGACACAGCGGGGGACACAGCAGGGACACAGTGGGACACAGTAGGACACAGCGTGGGACAAAGCGGGAGACAGCGGAGGACACAGCGAGGACACAGCTGGACACAGCGGGGACACAGAGGGGACTCAGCAGGGGACATAGAGGGGAAAAAGCGGGACACCACGGGACACAGTAGGACACAGCGGGACACAGCGGGGACACTGCGGGACACAGCCAGGGGACACAGCGGTGGACAGCGGAGGACAGAGAAGGGACACAGCGGGACACAGAGGGGACACAGCTGGACACAGAAGGGTACACAGCGGGGCACAGCGGACACACAACGGGGAGAGAGCTGGACACAGAGGGACACAGATGGGACAGAGCGTGACACAGCGGGACACAGCGGGACACAGCAGGGGGACTCAGCCGGACACAGCGGGGGACACAGGGAGGACACAGCTGGACACAGCCGGGACACAGCGGGACACAGTGAGAGACACAGCGGGGGACACAGCGGGACACAGCGGGGAACAAAGAGAGGACACAGAGGGACCCAGCGGGACACAGCGTCGATACACAGCTGTTGACACTACGAGACACAGTGGGGGACACAGCGGGACACAGCGGGACACAGCGGGGCACAGCAGGGACAAAACGGGAGACACAGTGGGGAACAGAGCAGGACACAGCGGGGGACACAGAGAGGACACAGTGGGGACACAGCGAGACTCAGCCGGGGACACAGCGGGGGAAAAAGCGGGACACCACGGGACACAGTGGGACACAGCGGGACACAGCGGGGTCACTGTGGGACACAGTGGGGGACAAAGCGGGACACAGCGGGACACAGCGGGGACGCAGCGGGACACAGCGGGACACAGCGGGACACAGCGGGGGACACAGCGGGACACAGAGCGGGACATAGCGAGGACACAGCGGGACACAGCGGGACACAGCGGGGGACACAGCGAGGACACAGTGGGGGACACAGTGGGACACAGAGGGGGACAGAGTGGGACAGAGTGGGGGAAACAGCCTGACGCAGCAGGGGAAACAGTGGGGGACACAGCGGGACACAGCGGGACACAGCGAGGACACAGCGGGACAGAGCGGGACACTGCAGGGCACAGCGGAGGACACAGCGGGACACAGCGGAGGACACAGCAAGGACACAACTGAACACAGAGTGGGACAGAGTGAGGACACAGCGGGACACAGCGGGACACAGCCGGGTCCCAGCAGTGGACACAGCGGGACACAGCGGGGGACACATTGGGACACAGCGGGGGACACATGGAGGACTCAGCGGGACAAAGCGGGGACACTCGGCGACTCACCGGGGGACACAGCGGGGGACAAAGCGGGACACCACAGAACACAGTGGGAAACAGCGGGACACAGTGGGGAAACTGCGGGGACACAGGGAGACAAAGCGTGGGACACATAGGGACACAGCGGGGGACACAGTGGGGGACACAGCGGGACACAGCGGGGAACACAGGGGGGACACAGCGGGACCCAGCGGTACACAGCGTCGATACAGCGGGGACACAACGTTACACAGCGTGGTACACAGCTGTGAACACAACGGGACACAGTGGGGGCACAGCGGGACACAGCGGGACACAGTGGGACACAGCGGGGACAAAGCTTGAGACACAGCGGGGTACAGAGTGGGAGACAGCATGGGACACAGCGAGGACACAGCAGGACACAGCGCTGACACTGCGGGGGACACAGCGGGGGACACAGCGGGGGACACAGCCGGACACAGCGGGACACAGCGGGGGACACAGGAGGGACACAGCGGCACCCAGCGCGGGACCCAGCGAGGACGCATTGGGACACAGCGGGGACACAGCGGGACTCAGCGTGGGACACAGCAGTACAAACCAGGACACAGAGGGACACAGCGGGGGACAAAGCGGGACACCACGGAACACAGCAGTACACAGCGTGAAACAGCGGTGAACCTGTGGGGACACAGCGGTACACAGCGGAGGACACAGCGGGACCCAGACGGACACAGCGGGGGACACAGCCGGACACAGCAGGGACACAGCGGGGACACAGCGGGACCCAGCAGGACACAGCGGGGGACACAGCGGGACACAGCGGGACACAGCGGGGGACACAGCAGGGACACAGTGGGACACAGTAGGACACAGCGTGGGACAAAGCGGGAGACAGCGGAGGACACAGCGAGGACACAGCTGGACACAGCGGGGACACAGAGGGGACTCAGCAGGGGACATAGAGGGGAAAAAGCGGGACACAGCGGTGACACAGCGGGACACAGCTGGGGACACTGCAGGACACAGCGGGACACAGCGGGGACAAAGCAAGGACACACCGGGGGACACAGCGGGACACAGCCGGACACAGCCGGGGACACAGCGGGACACAGCAAGAGACACAGCGGGGGACACAGCGGGACACAGCGGGGAACAAAGAGAGGACACAGCGGGACCCAGCGGGACACAGCGTCGATAGAGTGGGGACACAGCGGGACACAGCGGTGAAACAACCGGACTCAGCGGGGGACACTGTGGGACCCAGCGGGACCCAGCGGGGACACAGCAAGGACACAGCGGGGGACACAGCGGGACACAGCGGGGGACACAGCAAGGGACACAGCGGGAGACAGAGCAGGACACAGTGGGGAACACAGAGAGAGACACAGCAGGACCCAGCGGGACACAGCGTCGATACAGCGGGTACACAGCGGGACACAGCGGGGTACACAGCTGTTGACACAACGGGACACAGTGGGGGACACAGCGGGACACAGCGGGACACAGCGGGGCACAGCAGGGTGAT
>NW_012303424.1:0-3057 GCF_000151885.1 Dipodomys ordii
TCACAGTACAGAGCGGGACACAGCAGGGACACAGTGGGGACACAGCAGAGGACACAGAGAGGACACAGCAGGACATAGCAGGGAAACAGCGCGACACAACGGGGACACAGCAGTGGACACAGCGGGACACAGCGGGGGACACAGCAGGACACAGCGGGGGACACAGCGGGAGTCACAGCGGGACACAGCCAGACACAGCGGGGGACACAGGTGGGACACAGCGGGACACAGCGGGGACACAGCGGGACTCAGCGGGGGACACAGCAGTACACAGCGGGACACAGTGGGACACAGCGGGATACAGTGGGGGACACAGTGGGACACAGAGGGGGACACAGAGTGGTACAAAGTGGGACACAGCTGGGAACACAGCGAGGACACAGCAGGACCCAGCGGGATACACAGCTGGGCACACAAAGGGACACATCGGGGGACACAGCGAGGACACAGGGGAACACAGCTTGGGACAAAGCGAGGACACAGCGGGACACAGCGGGACACAGCAGGGACACAGCAGGGACACAGCGGGACACAGCAGGGGACACAGCGGGACACAGTGGGGGACACAGTGAGGATACAGCAGGACCCAGCGGGACACAGCGTCGATACAGCGGGACACAGCGTGGGACACAGCGAGGGCACAGCGTCACACAGCAGGGACACAGCAGGGACACAGCAGGGATACAGCGGGGGACACAGCGGGACACAGCGGGACACAGCGGGGACACAGCAGAACTCAGCGGGGGACACAGCGGGGGACAGAGCGGGACACACCTGGGAACACAGCAAGGACACAGCGGGACACAGCGGGACACAGCAACGATACAGCAGGGACACAGCATTACACAGCAGGTTACACAGCTGGGGACACATAGGGACACAGTGGGGGACACAGTGGGACACAGCAGGACATAGTGGGACACAGCGGGGACAAAGCGTGAGACACAGCGTGAGACAGACCGGGAAACAGAGGGGGACACAGCGAGGACACAGCGGGACACAGCGGGGACACAGCGGGGACTAAGCGGGGGACACAGCGGGGGACAAAGCGGGACACCAAGGGACACAGTGTTTCACAGCGGGACACAGCGGGGTACACAGCTGGGGACACAACAGGAAACAACGGGGGACACAGCGGGACACAGCGGGACACAACGGGGACAAAGCAGGGGACATAGCTGGGGACAGAGCAGGACACCACAGAACACAGTGGGACACAGCGGGAAACAGCAGTGACCCTGCGGGGACACAGCGGGACACAGCGGGGACACGGCGGAGATACAGTGGGACACAGCATTGGACAAGGCGGGACACAGTGGGACACAGCAGGGGGCACAGCGGGAAACAGTGGGGGACAGTGCAGGGGACACAGCGGAACACAGCAGGGACACAGCTGGACACAGCGGGAAACAGCGGGACACAGCAGGGGACACAGTGAGACAAAGCGGCGGACACAGAGGGGGACACAGCGGGGTACACTGCGGGACACAGCGGGGTATACAGCGGGGGACCCAGCGGGAAACAGCGGGGAACACAGTGAGGACACAGCCAGACCCAGCAGGACACAGCGTCGATACAGCGGGAACATATTGGGACACAGCGGGAAACAGCGGGACCCAGTGGGGACAAAGCGGGAGACATAGCGGGACACAGTGGGGGACACAGCGGGACACAGTGGGGGACACAGCGAGGACACAGCAGGACACAGCGGGGGACACAGCAGGACACAGCGGGGGCACAGAGGGGGACACAGCGGGACACAGCGGGACACAGCGTGGGAAACAGGGGGGACACAGCGAGGACATAGCGAGGACACAGTGGGACCCAACGGGACACAGAGTCGATACAGCGGGGACACACCAGGGTACACAGCTGGGGACACAAGGGGATACAGTGGGGGACACAGCGGGACACAGCGGAGGACACAGGGGGGACACAGCGGGACTCAGCGGGAGACACAGCGGGACACATTGGGACACATCGGGACACAGCAGGGAAAAAGCAGGGACACAGCTGGGGACACAGAGGGACAAATCGGGGGACAGAGAGCGGGACACTGCAGGACACAGAGGGGAACACAGCGAGGACACAGTGGGACCCAGCGGGGAACACAGCAAGGACCCAGCGGGACCCAGCGGGACACAGCGTCGACAAAGCGGGAACATAGCGGGACACAGCGGGACACAGTGGGACCCAGCGGAGACAAAGTGGGAGACACAACGGGACACAGCGAGGGACACAGCGGGGGACACAGTGAGGTCACAGCGGGACACAGCGGGGGACACAGCGGGACACAGCGGGGGACACAGAGGGGGACACAGTGGGACACAGCGGGACAGAGCGGGAACACAGCTGGACACAGCGTGACACAGAGGTGGACACACAGGGGAAACAGCGGGGGACACTGCGGGACAAAGCGGCGTATACAGCAGGGGACCCAGCGGGACACAGCGGGGAACAAAGCGAGGACACAGCGGGACCCAGGGGGACACAGCGTCAATACAGCGGGAACATAGCGCGACACAGCGGGACACAGCTGGACACAGTGGGACCCAGCTGGGACAAAAGGGAGACACAGCGGGACACAACGGGGGACACCGCGGGACACAGCGGGGGACACAGAGAGGACACAGCGGGACACAGCGGGGGACACAGCGGGACACAGCGGGGGACACAGTGGTGGACACAGCAGGACATAGCAGGGGACACAGGGGGGACACAGAGGGACACAGAGGGGGACACAGCCAGGACACAGCGGGTCAAAGTGGGGAGATAGCGAGACTCAGCGGGGGACACAGCGAGACACAGCGGGGGACAGATCCGGCGACACAGCGGGACACAGCGGGGGACATAGCGGGACACAGCAGTGGACACAATGGGACACAGCGGGGGACACAGTGGGACACTGCGCGGGAAACAGCAGGGGACACAATGTGACACAGCGGGGGACACAGCGGGACACAGCGGGACACAGGGGGACAGAGCGGGGGACAGAGCGGGACACAGCGGGGGACACAGCGGGGACACAGAGGGACACAGCAGGGACACATTGGGTGA
>NW_012303425.1:0-3057 GCF_000151885.1 Dipodomys ordii
GTCCCCCACTGTGTCCCCCGCTGTGTCCCACTGTGTCCTCACTGTGTCCCCCTCTGTGTCCCGCTGTGTCCCCCGCTATGTCCCGCTGTGTCCCGCTCTGTCCCCGCTTTGTGCCTGCTGTGTCCCGCTGTGTACTCCGTTGTGTCCAGCTGTGTCACCGCTGTGTCCCACTGTGTCCTCTCTTTGTCTCCACTGTCCACCGCTGTGTCCCCCGCTGTGTCCCGCTGTGTCCCACTGTGTCCCCCGCTTTGTCCCGCTGTGTCGACGCAGTGTTCCCTCTGTGTCCTGCTGTGTCACACTGTGTCGCATGGTGTCCCGCTTTTTCCCCCGCTGTTTCCCCCGCTGAGTCCACTTTGTGTCCCCACTGTATCCCGCTGTGTCCCGCTGTGTCCTCGCTGTGTCCCCCGCTGTCTCCCGCTCTGTCCCCCGCTGTGTCTCACGCTTTATCCCTTCTGTGTCCCACTCTGTCCCGCTGTGCCCACACTGTGTCCCGTTGTGTCCACAACTGTGTATCCCGTTGTGACCCCGCTGAGTCCCCGCTGTATCCCCGCTGTGTCCCCCGCTGTATCCCACTCTGTCCCCCGCTGTGTCTCACGCTTTGTCCCTGCTGTGTCCCACTGTGTCCCGCTGTGTCCCGCTGTGCCCACACTGTGTCCCGTTGTGTCCACAGCTGTGTACCACGCTGTGTAACGCTGTGTCCCCGCTGTATCTACGCTGTTCCTCGCTGTGTCCCGCTGTGTCCCCCGCTGTGTCCTCGCTGTGTCCCCAGCTGTGTCCCACTTTGTCCTAGCTGGGTCCCCCGCTGGGTCCCGCTGTGTCCCCCGCTGTGTCCCACTGTGTTCCGCTGTGTCCCGCCCTGTCCCTGCTGTGTCCCGCTGTGTCCCCCTTTGTGCGCGCTGTGTCCCGCTATGTACTCCGTTGTGTCCAGCTGTTTCACCGCTGTGTCCCCCGCTTTGTCCCGCTGTGTCCCGCTGTGTCCTCGGTGCCTCCCCCGCTGTGTCCCGCTGTGTGCCCCGCTGTGTCCCGCTGTGTCCCGCTCTGTCCCGCTCTGTCCCTGCTGTGTCCCGCTGTGCCCTGCTGTGTCGTCGCTGTGTCCCCCGCTGTCTCCCGCTCTGTCCCTCGCTGTGTCTCACGATTTGTCCTTGCTTTGTCCCACTGTGTCCCGCTGTGTCCCGCTGTGTCCCCACTGTGTCCCGTGGTGTCCACAGCTGTGTAACACGCTGTGTAATGCTGTGTACCCGCTGTATCGACGCTGTGTCCCGCTGGTTCCCGCTG
The DNA here is from genome assembly GCF_000151885.1 of Dipodomys ordii. Lineage (NCBI taxonomy): Eukaryota > Metazoa > Chordata > Mammalia > Rodentia > Heteromyidae > Dipodomys > Dipodomys ordii. Next base: position 1,276 of record NW_012303425.1, read on the forward strand.
TGTCCTCGCTGTGTTCCCCGCTGTGTCCCGCTGTGTACCCCTCTGTGTCCCCTGCTGTGTCCCGCATTGTCCCGCTGTGTACTGCTGTGTCGCCTGCTGAGTCCCGCTGTGTCGCCTGCTGAGTCCCGCTGTGTCCCCGCTGTGTCCCAATGTGTCCTCGCTGTGTCCCCCGCTGTGTCCCACTGTGTCCCAACTGTGTCCCCCGCTGTCTCCCGCTGTGTCCTGCTGTCTCCCCCTCTGTGTCCCCCGCTGTGTCCCTCTGTGTCCCCCGCTTTGTCACCGCTGTGTCCCGTTGTGTCCTCGCTGTGTCCCCCTCTGTCTCCCGCTCTGTCCCCCTCTGTGTCTCACGCTATATCCCCGCTGTGTCCCGCTGTGTCCCGCTGTGCCCACACTGTGTCCTGTTGTGTCCACAGCTGTATACCACGCTGTGTAACGCTGTGTCCCCGCTGTATCGACACTGTGTCCCGCTTGGTCCCGCTGTGTCCTCGCAGTGTTCCCCGCTGTGTCCCGCTGTATCCCCCGCTGTGTCCCCCGCTGTGTCCTCTCTGTGTCCCCCAATATATCCCGCTGTTTCCTCGATGGGTCCCCCGCTGTGTCCCGCTGTGTCACACTGTGTCCCATGGTGTCCTGCTGTGTCTTTGCTGTGTCCCCCGCTGTCCCCCACTTTGTCCCTAGCTGTGTCCATCTGTGTCCCGCTGTTTCCTCGCTGTGTCCCCCGCTGTGTCCCACTGTGTCCTTGCTGTGTCCCCCCTTGTGTTTCGCTGTTTCCTCGCTGTGTCCCCCCCTGTGTGCCGTTGTGTCCCCAGCTGTGTACCCCGTTGTGTCCCGCTGTGTCCCCGCTGTATCAACGCTGTGTCCCGCTGTGTCCCGCTGTGTCAAACGCTGAGTCCCGCTGTGTCCCGCTGTGTCGTCGCTGTGTATCACTCTGTAACCCCTCTGTGTCCCCCGCTGTGTCCCGCTGTGTCCCTCTGTGTACTGCTGTGTCCACCACTGAGTCCCGCTGTGTCCACCATGTTTCCCCCGCTTTGTCTCTCTTTGTCCCGCTGTGTCCTCGCTGTGTTCACGCTGTGTCCCGCTGTGTCCCCCACTGTGTCCCCCGCTGTGTCCCGCTGTGTCCCGCTGTGTCCCCCGCTTTGTGCCCGCTGTGTCCCGCTGTGTACTCCGTTGTGTCCATCTGTGTCCCGCTGTGTCCCCCGCTGTGTCCCGCTGTGTCCCATTGTGTCCCGCTCTGTCCCTTCTGTGTCCTCGCTGTGTACTCCTTTGTGTCAGGCTGTGTCAACGCTGCTTCTCGCTGTGTCCCCTCTCTGTCTCCGCTGTCCCCCGCTGTGTCCCCCGCTGTGTCCAGCTGTGTCCCGCTGGGTCCCCCGCTTTGTCCTGCTGTGTCCCCGCAGTGTCTCCACTGTGTCCCGGTGTGTCCCGCTGTGTCCCCCGCTTTGTCCAGCTGTGTCTGGCAGTGTCCCCGCTGTGTCCTGTTGTGTCCTCGCTGTGTCCCCCACTGTGTCCCGTTGTGTCCACCGCTGTGTATAGCTTTGTCTTTCATGTGTCTCGCTGTGTCTCACGCTCTGTCCCCCGCTGTGTCCCGCTGTGTCCCCCACTCTGTCCCGCTGTGTCCCGCTGTGTACCCTTCTGTGTCCTCCGCTGTGTCCCGCTGTGTACCCCGCTGTGTCCAGCTGTGTCCTCGCAGTGTCCCCCGCTGTTTCCTGCTTTGTCCCACGCTGTGTCCCGCTGTGACCTACTGTGTCCTCGCTGTGTCCCCCGCTGTGTCCCGTTGTGTCCCGCTGT
>NW_012303426.1:0-3057 GCF_000151885.1 Dipodomys ordii
ATGGACACAGGAGAACACACCCAGGGACACAGCGGGACACAGCAGGACACATTCAGGGGACACAGCGGGACACAGCAGGGTACACAGCAGGGGACACAGCGGGACACAGCGGGACACAGCGGGGGACACAGGGGAGACACTGCGGGACACAGCGGGGGACACAGCGAGGACACATTGGGACACAGCGGGGAAACAGCCGGACTCAGCGGGGGACACAGCGGGTGACAAAGCCGGACACCACGGGACACAGTGTGACACAGCGAGACACCGCGGGGAGACTGCATGGACACAGGAGAACACACCCAGGGACACAGCGGGACACAGCAGGACACAGCGGGGGACACAGCGGGGGACAGCAGGGGAGAAAGAGGGGACACAGCGGGACACAGCGGGGACACAGTTGGACACAGCGGTGTACTCAGCGGGACAGAGCAGGCGCACAGCGGGGACACATCGGGATACAGCGGGACAAAGCGGGACACAGCGGGACACAGCGGGGGACACAGCGGGACACAGCGGCGGACACAGCGGGGGCCACAGCGGGACACAGTGGGACACAACTGGGGACACAGCGGTACACAGTGGTGGACACAGCGGGACACAGCGGTGGACACAGCGAGGACACAGCGGGACCCAGCGGGACACAGCATCGATACAGCGGGGACAGAGTGGGCCACAGCGGGGTACACAGCTGGGGACACATCGGGGCACATCGGGGGACACAGCAAGTACTCAGCGGAACACAGCGTGGGACACAGTGAGGACACAGGGGGACACAGCAGGACACAGCAGGAACACAGCAGTAGACACAGCGGGACACAGCAGGGGACACAGCGGGACACAGCGGGGGACACAGGGAGGACAGAGCGGGACACAGCGGGGACTCAGCGGGGGACACAGCAGGGGACAAAGCGGGACACAGCGGGACACAGCGTCGATACAGCGGGGACACAGCGGGACACAGCGGGGTACACAGCTGGGGACACAACAGAACACAGCGGGGGACACATCGAGGACACAGCAGGACACAGCGGGGACACAGCGGGGACACTGCGGGAACATAGCAGGACACAGCTGGGTACACCGCGGGACACAGCGTGACACAGCTTGGGACACAGCGGGGACATAGCGGGACACAGCGGGGGACACAGCGAGGACACAGTGGGACACAGCGTGGGACAAAGTGGGAGACAGCGGGGCACACAGCGAGGACACAGCAGGACACCAAGGGGACTCAGCGGGGGACACAGCGGGGGACACAGCTGGGGACAAAAGCAGGACACCATGGGACACATTGTGACACAGCGGGGACACTGTACTACGGGGACACAGCGGGGCAAAGCGGGGGACACAGCCTGACACAACGAAGTACACAGCGGTACACAGCGGGCACAAAGCGGGGACACAGCGGGACACAGCAGGACACAGCAGGGACAGAGCGGGACACAGCGGGACACAGCGGGATACAGCGGAGGACAGAGCGACGACACAGCAGGACACAGCGGGGACACAGGGGGACTCAGCAGGGTTACAGCGGGACACAACGGGACACAGCAGGACACAGCGTGACACAGCGGGGACACAGCAGGGGCACAGCGGGGGACACAGCGAGAAACAACGGGACAGAGTGGGAGACACAGCAGGACAGAGCGGGGGACACAGCGGGGGACAGAGGGGGACACCACGAATAACAGAGCAAGGACACAGCGGGACCCTGCGTGACACAGCCTCGATACAGCGGGATTCACAGCGTTACACAGCGGGTTACACAGCTGGGGACACAAAGGGACACAGTGGTGGACACAGCGGGACACAGCGGGACAGAGTGGGACACAGACGGGATAAAGCGTGAGACACAGTGGGGGACAGAGCGGGAGACAGCGGGGGACACAGTGAGACACAGTGGGGACACAGCGAGTACACAGCGGTGACACAGCTGGACACAACGAAGTACACAGCGGGACACAGCGGGCACACAGCGGGGACACAGCGGGACACAGCGGGGAACACAGGAAGGACACAGCAGGACACAGCGTCGATACAGCGGGGACACAGCGCGACACAGCGGGGTACACACCTGTGGACACAACGGGACACAGTGGGGGACACAGCGAGGACACAACAGGACACAGCGGGGACACTGCAAGGACACAGCTGGACAAAGCGGGGGACACAGCGGGACACAGTGGGGACACTGCGGGCACACAGCGGGACAAAGCGGGGGACACAGCGGGACACAGCGGGACACAGCGGGGACACAGCGGAGGACAGCGGAGACAGAGAGGGGACACAGCGAGACGCAGCGTTGACACAGCCTGACACAAAGGAGTACACAGCGAGGACACAGAAGGGACAGAGCGGGACACAATGGGACACAGCGGGACACAGCGGGGGACACAGCGGGACACAGCTGGACACAACGGAGTACACAGCAGGACACAGCGGGCACAAAGCTGGGGACACAGCGGGACAGAGCGGGACACAGCGGGGGACACAGTGGGGGATACAGCGGGACACAGCGGGGAACACAGCGAGGAACAAAGAAAGACAAAGCGGGGGACACAGGGTGGACACAACGGGACTCAGTGGGGGACACAGCAGTACACAGCGGGACACAGCGGGACACAGCGGGGGACACAGAGGGGTACAGAGCGGTACACAGCGAGGACACAGCGGGACACAGCGGGACACAGCGTTGATACAGCGGGGACACAGCGGGACACAACGGGGTACACAGCTGGGGACACAATGGCACACAGGGGGGGACACAGCGAGGAAACAGCGAAACACAATGGGGGACACAGCAAGGACACAGCGGGACACAGCGGGGGACACAGCGAGGAAACAGCGGGACACAGCGGGACACAGCTAGGGACAAAGTGGGGGACAGCGGGGACACAGCAAAGACACAGCAGGACACCATGGGACACAGTGTGACACAGCGGGACACAGCGGGGGACCCATCGAGGACACAGCAGGACATATTGGGGGACACAGAGAGGACAGAGCGGGGGACACAGCGGGGACACAGCGGGACACAGCGGGGAACAATGCGAG
>NW_012303427.1:0-3057 GCF_000151885.1 Dipodomys ordii
AAGAAGCAGAAGGAGAAGCAGAGCGAAGGAGAAGCAGAAAGAGAAGCAGGAGAAGCAGAAGAAGCAGGAGAAGCAGAAGCAGAAGAAACAGGAGAAGCCGAAGAAGCAGAAGCAGAATCAGAAGCAGTAGGAGAAGTAGAAGCAGAAGGAGAAGCAGAAGAAGGAGAAGGAGAAGGAGAAGCAGAAAGAGAATCAGAACGAGAAGCAGGAGAAGCAGAAGCAGGAGAAGCAGAAGCAGAAGAAACAGAAGAAGGAGAAGAAGCAGAAACAGAAGGAGAAGCAGAAACAGAAGGAGAAGCAGAAAGAGAAGGAGGGGAAGCAGAAGAAGCAGAAGCAGGAGAAGCAGAAGCATAAGAATCCGAAGAAGCAGAAGCAGAACCTGAAGAAGAAGGAGAAGCAGGAGAAGCAGAAGAAGCAGAATCTGGAGAAGCAGAATGAGAAGCAGAAGCAGAAAGAGAAGCAGAGGCGGAGGAGAAGCAGAAAGAGAAGCAGCAGAAGCAGAAGAAGCAGGAGAAGCAGAAGCAGAAGAAACAGTAGAAGCCGAAGAAGCAGAAGCAGAATCTGAAGCAGAAGGAGAAACAGAAGAAGCACAATCTGAAGCAGAAGCAGAAGAAACAGAAATAGTAGAATAAGCAGAAGCAGCAGGAGAAGCAGAAGAAGAAGACGGAGAAGGCGAAAGAGAAGGATTAGGAGTAGGAGAAGCAAAAGGATAAGCAGAAGCAGAAAGAGACGCAGAAGGAGATGCAGCACGAGAAGTAGGAGAAGCAGGAGAAGCAGAAGCAGGAGAAGGAGAAGAAACAGAAGACGCAGAAGCAGAAGGAGCAGCAGAAGGAGAAATTGAAGCGGAAGCAGAAGGAGAAGCAGAAGCAGAAGGAGAAGCAGAAGAAGGAGAAGGAGAAGCAGAAAGAGAAGCAGAAAGAGAAGCAGAACGAGAAGCAGGAGAAGCAGAAGTAGGAGAAGCAGAAGCAGAAGAAACAGAAGGAGAAGAAGCAGAAGCAGAAGGAGAAGCAGACACAGAAGGAAAAGCAGAAAGAGAAACAGAAGAAGCAGCAGCAGGAGAAGCAGAAGCAGAAGACGACAAAGAAGCAGAAGCAGAATCTGAAGGAGAAGGAGAAGCAGGAGAAGCAGAAGAAGCAGAATCTGGAGAAGCAGAAGGAGAAGCAGAAGCAGAAAGAGAAGCAAAAGCAGAAGGAGAAGCAGAAGCATAAGCAGAAGAACCAGAAGAAGCAGAGGCAGTAGCAGAAGAAGCAGAAGATGCAGAAGCAGAAGGAGAAGCAGAAGGAAAAGCAGAAGAACGAGAAGGAGAAGGAGAAACAGAAGGAGAAGCAGAAAGAGAAGCAGAAGAAGGAGCAGGAGAAAGAAAAGCAGCAGGAGAAGCAGAAAGAGCAGCAGAAGGAGAAGCAGGAGATGCAGAAACAGGAGAAGCAGAAGCAGAAGAAACAGGAGAAGGACAAGAAGCACAAGCAGAAGGAGAAGCAGAAACAGAAGGAGAAGCAGAAAGAGAAGGAGGGGAAGCAGAAGAAGCAGAAGCAGGAGAAGCAGAAGCATAAGAATCCGAAGAAGCAGAAGCAGAAACTGAAGAAGAAGGAGAAGCAGGAGAAGCAGAAGAAGCAGAAGCAGAAGGAGAAGTAGAAGTAGGAGAAGGAGAAGGAAGAGCCGCAGAAGCAATAGGATTAGTATAAGGAGAAGCAGAAGCAGAATGAGAAGCAGAAAGAGAAGCAGTAGAAGCAGAAGAAGCAGGAAAAGAAGAAGCAGAAGAAAAAAAGAAGAAGAAGAAGAAGAAGAAGAAGAAGAAGAAGAAGAAGAAGAAGAAGAAGAAGAAGAAGAAGAAGAAGAAGAAGAAGAAGGAGAAGGAGAAGGAGAAGAAGGAGAAGGAGAAGGAGAAGCATAAGGAGAAGAAGTAGAAGCAGAAGAAGCAGAAGCAGGAGAAGCAGAAGCAGTAGAAAAAAATAAGCATAAGAAGATGAATCAGAGGCAGAAGCAGAAGAAGGAGAAGGAACAGCAGAAAGAGAAGTAGAAGGAGAATCAAAAGGAGAATCAGAAGAAGGAGTACCAGAAGCAGAAGAAGCAGCAGAAGGAGAAGCAGAAGCAGAAAAAGATGCAGAACGAGAAGCAGGAGAAGCAGAAGAAGCAGAAGCAGAAGGAGAAGCAGAAGTAGGAGAAGGAGAAGGAGAAGGAAGTGCAGCAGAAGCAATAGGAGAAGCAGAAGGAGAAGCAGAAGCAGAATGAGAAGCAGAAAGAGAAACAGTAGAAGCCGAAGAAGCTGGAAAAGCAGAAGCAGAAGAAAGAGAAGAAGAAGAAGAAGACGAAAAAGAAGAAGAAGAGGAAGAAGAAAAGAAGCAGCAGCATAAGGAGAAGCATAAGAAGAAGCGGTAGAAGCAGAAGCAGGAGAAGAAGAAGCAGAAGAAAAAGAATAAGCAAAAGAAGCAGAAGCAGTGGGAGAAGCAGAAGAAGGAGAAGGAGAAGGAGCAGCAGAAGGAGAAGCAGAAGCAGAAAGAGAAGCAGAAACAGAAGGATAAGCAGGAGAATCAGAAGAAGCAGAAGTAGAAGCAGAAAGAGGAGAAGAAGGAGAAGCAGAAGTAGAATCAGAAGAAACAGAAGAAGAAGAAGCAGAAGAAACAGAAGCAAAAGAAACAGAAGAAGGAGAAGAGCAGAAGCAGAAGCAGAAGGAGAAACAGAAGCGAAGGAGAAGCAGAAAGAGAAGCAGGAGAAGAAGAAGCAGAAGAAACAGGAGAAGCCGAAGAAGCAGAAGCAGAATCAGAAGCAGTAGGAGAAGTAGAAGCAGAAGGAGAAGCAGAAGAAGGAGAAGGAGAAGGAGAAGCAGAACGAGAAGCAGAACGAGAAGCAGGAGAAGCAGAAGCAGGAGAAGCAGAAGCAGAAGAAACAGAAGAAGGAGAAGAAGCAGAAACAGAAGGAGAAGCAGAAACAGAAGGAGAAGCAGAAACAGAAGGAGGGGAAGCAGAAGAAGCAGAAGCAGGAAAAGCAGAAGCATAAGAATCCGAAGAAGCAGAAGCAGAACCTTAAGCAGTAGGAGAAGCAGGAGAAGCAGAAGAAGCA
>NW_012303428.1:0-3057 GCF_000151885.1 Dipodomys ordii
TGTGTCCCCGCTTTGTCACGCTGAGTCCCATCTGTGTCGCCGCTATGTTCCACTATGTTCCCGCAGTGTCCCCGCTGTGTCCCGCTGTGTCCCGCTGTGTCCCGCTGTGTCCTCGCTGTGTCCCCCGAATGTCCCGTTGTGTCCCCAGCTGTGCACCCCGCTGTGTCCCGCTGTGTTCCTGCTGTAACGGCGCTGGGTCCTGCTGGGTCCCGCTATGTCCTCCCTGTGTTCCCCGCTGTGTCCCGCTGTGTCCCGCTGTGTCATGCTCTGTCCCCTCTGTGTCCCTCTGTGTCCAGCTCTGTCCCTGTTGTGTGTCCGCTGTGCCCCGCTGTGTACGCTTCTGTGTCCAGCTGTGTCCCCTCTGTGTCCCGCTGTGTCCCTTCTCTTTCCCCCGCTGTCCACCTCTGTGTCCCCCGGCTGTGTCCCGCAGTGTCCCCGCTGTGTCCCGCTGTGTCCTACTGTGTCCCGTGGTGTCCCGCTTTTTCCCCTCTATGTCCCCTGCTGAGTCCCCTCTGTGTCCCCGCTGTGTCCAGCTGTGTCCTCGCTGTGTCCTCCGCTGTCTCCCGCTTTGTCCCACGCTGTGTCCTACTGTGTCCCACTGTGTCCCTGCTGTGTCCCCCGCTGTGTCCTGCTGTGTCCCGCTGTGTCCCCCACTGTGACCCGCTGTGTCCCTGCAGGTTCACCGCTGTTTCACGCTGTGTCCTGCTGTGTTCCGTGGTGTCCTTCTTTGTCCCCCGCTGTGTCCCGCTGTGTCCACTGCTGGGTCCCCGCTGGGTCCCGCTGTGTCTCGCTGTTTCCCGCTGTGTCCTCGCATTGTCCCATGCTGTGTTCCGCTGTGTCCTCCCTGTGTCCCCCGCCGTGTCCCGCTGTGTCCCCCGCTGTGCCCCGCAGTGTCCCGCTGTGTCCCGCAGTGTCCTCGCTGTGTCCCACTGTGTCCCCCCTGTTTGCCCGCTGGGTCCTGCTGTGTCCCGCTGTGTCTCGCTGGGTCCCCCGCTTTCTCCTGCTGTGTCCCCGCAGTGTCCCCGCTGTGTCCCGCTGTGTCCTACTGTGTCCCGTGGTGTCCCACTTTTTCCCCTCAATGTCCCCTGCTGAGTCCCCTCTGTGTCCCCGCTGTGTCCAGCTGTGTCCTCGCTGTGTCCTCCGCTGTCTCCCGCTTTGTCCCACGCTGTGTCCTACTGTGTCCCACTGTGTCCCTGCTGTGTCCCCCGCTGTGTCCCGCTCTGTCCCACTGTGTCCCCCGCTGTGTCCCGCTGTGTCCCCGCAGGTTCACCGCTGTTTCACGCTGTGTCCTTGCTGTGTCCCCGCTGTGTCCCGCTGTGTCCCGCAGTGTCCCCAGCTGTGTCCCGCAGGTTCACCGCTGTGTCCCGCTGTGTCCTCGCTGTGTCCCCGGCTGTGTCCCGCTTTGTGCCTGCTGTGTACCCCGCTGTGTTCCTCTGTGTCCCCGGCTGTGTCCCGCTGTCTCCCCTGCAGTGTCCCCACTGTGTCACGCTGTGTTTCGCTGTGTCCGGGTGTGTCCTCGCTCTGTCTCATTCAGTGTCCAGCTGTGTCCTCCCTGTGTCCCCCGCTGTGTCCCGCTGAATCCCCTGCTGTGTCCCGCTGTGTCCCGCTGTGTCACGCTCTGTCCCATCTGTTTCCCTCTGTGTCCAGCTCTGTCCCCGTGGTGTGTCTGCTGTGCCCCACTGTGTACCCTTCTGTGTCCAGCTGTGTCCCCTCTGTGTCCCGCTGTGTCCCTTCTCTGTCCCCTGCTGTCCACCGCTGTGTCCCCCGGCTGTGTCCCGCAGTGTCCCCGCTGTGTCCCGCTGTGTCCTACTGTGTCCCGTGGTGTCCCGCTTTTTCCCCTCTATGTCCCCTGCTGAGTCCCCTCTGTGTCCCCGCTGTGTCCAGCTGTGTCCTCGCTGTGTCCTCCGCTGTCTCCCGCTTTGTCCCCCGCTGTGTTCCGCTGTTTCCCGCTGTGTCCTCGCTGTGTCCCGTGGTGTCTCACTTTGTCCCCGCTGTGTCCCCAGCTGTGTGCCCGCTGTGTCCTCCTGTGTACCCCGCAGTGTCCAGCTGTGTCATCGCTGTGGCCCGCTGTGGCCCATCTCTGTCTCAGCTGTACCCCGCTGTGTCCCCCGCTGTGTTCCGCTGTGTCCCGCTGTGTCCCCTGCTTTGTCCTGCTGTGTCTCTGCAGTGTCCCCGCTGTGTCCCGCTATGTCACACTGTGTCCCGTGGTGTCCCACTTTGTCCCCCGCTGTGTCCCCCGCTGTGTCCCCCGCTGATTCCCGCTGTGTCCTCGCTGTGTCCCGCTGTTTCCCGCTGTGTCCCTCGCTGTGTTCCCCGCTGTGTCCTCGCTGTGTCCCCCGCTGTGTCCCGCTGTGTCCTCGCTGTGTCCCCCGCTGTGTCCAGCTGTGTCCCCCGCTGTGTCCCGTTGTGTCCAACTGTTTCCCGCTCTGTCCCCACTGTGTCCCGCTGTGTCCCATTGTGTCCCCGCTGTGTGCCCGCTGTGTCCCGCTGTGTACCCCGCTGTGTCCAGCTGTGTCCTTTTTTGTCACACTGTTTCCCTCTTTGTCCCTGCTGTGTCCCTCTGTGTACCCCGCTGTGTCCAGCTTTGTCCCCGCTGTGTCTCGCTGTGTCCCATGCTCTGTCCCACACTGTGTCCCGCAGTGTCCCCCGCTGTGTCCCGCTGTGTCCTCCGCTGTCTCCCACTTTGTCCCACGCTGTGTCTCGCTCTATCCCACTGTGTCCTCGCTCTGTCCCCTGCTGTGTCCCGCTGTGTCCCCGCTGTGTCCCAAGCTGTGTCCCGCTGTGTTCCGCTGTGTCCTCGCTGTGTCCCCTGCTGTGTCCCATTGTGTCCGCAGCTGTGTACCCCGCTGTGTCCCGCTGTGTGCCCGCTGTATCGACGCTGTGTCCCGCTGGGTCCCGCTGTGTGCCCCACTGTGACCCTCTGTGTCCCCAACTGTGTACCCTGCTGTGTAACGCTTTGTCCTGGCTGTATCGACGCTGTGTCCCGCTGGGTCCCGCTGTGTCCTGCTGTGTCCCGCTGTGTACCCCGCTGTGTCCCGCTATGTGCCCGCACTGTGA
>NW_012303429.1:0-3057 GCF_000151885.1 Dipodomys ordii
TGTACCTTTCTGTGTCCCCCGCTGTGTCCCGCTGTGTACCCCGCTGTGTCCAGCTGTGTCCTCGCTGTGTCCCCCGCTGTCTCCTGCTTTGTCCCACGCTGTGTCCCGCTGTGACCCACTGTGTCCTCGCTGTGTCCCCCGCTGTGTCCAGTTGTGTCCCCGCTGTGTCCACTGCTGTGTCACGCTGTGTACCCCGCTGTGACCCGCTATGTTCCCGCAGTGTCCCCGCTGTGTCCCGCTGTTTCCAACTGTGTCCCGTGGTGTCCCAGTTTGTCCCCCGCTGTGTCCCCCGGTGAGTCCCCGCTGTGTCCCGCTGTGTCCCCCACGGTTCAGGCTGTGTCTTCTGCTGTGTCCCCACTGTGTCCCGCTGTGTCCTCGCTGTGTCCAACGCTGTGTTCCGCTGGGTCCTCGCTGTGTCCCGCGATGTGTCCCGTTGTGTCCCCAGCTGTGTCCCCGCTCTGTCCTGCTGTGTTCCCGCTGTATCGACTCTGTGTCCCACTTTGTCCCGCTGTGTCCTCGCTGTGTTCCCAGCTGTGTCCCGCTGTGTACTCCTCTGTGTCCCCCTCTGTGTCCCGCTGTGTTCCCCGTTGTGTCCCGCTGTGTCCCGCTGTGTTCCCCGCTGTGTCCCTGCTGTGTCCCCGCTGTGTCCTTCTGTATACTGCTGTGTCCCCCGCTGAGTCCCGCTGTGTCCCCGCTGTGTCCCGCTGTGTCCCCCATGTGTCCCCCGCTGTGTCCTATTGTGTCCCGCTGTGTCCCCCACTGTTTCCCCCGCTGTGTACGGCTGTGTCCCAAAGTGTCCCTCTTTGTCCACTGCTGTGTCCCCGCTATGTCCCGGTTTTTCCCCGGCTGTGTCCCGCTGTGTCCTCACTGTGTCCCCCGCTGTGTCCCACTGTGTCCTCGCTGTGTCCCCAGCTGTGTCCCGCTGTGTCCCCCGCTTTGTCCCGCTGTGTCCCACTGTGTCTCCGCTGTGTCCCGCTGTGTCCCCGGTGTGCCCGCTGTGTCCCGCTGTGTAACCCGCTGTGTCCAGCTGTGTCACCGCTGTGTCCCGCTGTGGCCCATCTCTGTCTCCGCTGTCCCCCGCTGTGTCCCCCGTTGTGTCCAATGTGTCCCCCCGTGTCCCCCGCTTTTTCCTGCAGTGTCCCCGCAATGTCCCCACTGTGTCCCGCTGTGTCACACTATGTCCCGTGGTATCCCACTTTGTCCCCCGCTGTTTCCCCGCTGTGTCCCCCGCTGAGTCCCCTCTGTATCGACGATGTGTCCCGATGTGTCCCGATGTGTCCTCGCTGTGTTCCCCGCTGTGTCCCACTGTGTCCCCTGCTGTGTCCCCCGTGGTGTCCTCTCTATGTACCCCGCTGTGTCCCGCTGTGTCCTCTCTGGGTCCCCTGCTGTGTCCCGTTGTGTCCCCTGCTGTGTCCCGCTCAGTCCCGCTGTGTCCCCGCAGTGTCCCGCTGTGTCCCCGCTGTGTGCCAGCTGTGTCCCGCTGTGTACCCCGCTTTGTCCAGCTGTGTCACCGCGGTGTCCCGTTGTGTCCCTTCTCTGTCTGTGCTGTGTCCCGCTTTCTCCCCGGCTTTGTTCCGCTCTGTCTCGCTGTGTCCCACGCTCTGTCCTTCACTGTGTCCCGCAGTGTCCCCCGCTGTGTCCCGTTGTGTCCCCCACCTTGTCCCCGCTGTGTCACCGCTGTGTCCGGCTGTGCCCCCACTGTGTCCCGTTGTGTAAACAGATGTGTACTACGCTGTGTAACGCTGTGTCCCCGCTGTATCGACGCTGTGTCCCACTGTGTCCCGCTGTGTCCTCGCTGTGTTCCCCGCTGTCTCCTGCCCTGTCCCTCTCTGTGTCTCACGCTTTGTCCCCGCTGTGTCCCACTGTGTCCCGCTGTGTCCGGCTGTGCCCCCACTGTGTCCCGTTGTGTCCACAGCTGAGTACCACGCTGTGTAACGCTGTGTGCCCGCTGTATCGACGCTGTGTCCCGCTGGGTCCCGCTGTGTCCTCGCTGTGTTCCCCGCTGTGTCCCGCTGTGTCCCCCGCTGTGTCCTCGCTGTGTCCCCCGCTGTGTCCTGCTGTGTCCTCGCTGTGTCCCCCGCTTGGTCCCGGTGGGTCCTGCTGTGTCCTCGCTGTGTCCACCGCTGTGTCCCGTTGTGTCCCCAGCTGTGTCCCCCGCTATGTCCCGATGTGTCTACTGCTGTGTCCATGCTATGTCTTGCTGTGTCGCGCTGTGTCCCCCGCTGTGTCCGCTGCTTTGTCCTGCTGTTTTCCCCGCTGTGTCACCAATGTACCCCGCTGTGTCCTCGCTGTGTCCCGCTGTGTCTCGCTGTGCACCCACTCTGTCCTGTTGTGTCCACAGCTGGGTACCAAGCTGTGTAACCCTGTGTCCCCCTGTATCGACGCTGTGTCCTGCTGGGTGCCGTTGTGTCCTCGCTGTGTTTCCCGCTGTGTCCCGCTGTGTCCCCCGCTGTGTCCTCGCTGTGTCCCGCTGTGTCCCAGCAGTATCGACGCTGGGTCCTGCTGGGTCCCGCTGTGTCCTCCCTGTGTCCCACGCTGTGTCCCGCTGTGTCCGCCACTGTGTCCCGCTGTGTCTACTGCTTTGTCCCCGCTGTGTCCCGCTGTGTCCCGCTGTGTCCTCGCTGTGTCCTCGCTGTGTCCCACGCTGTGTTCTGCTGTGGCCTCACTTTTTTCCCCGCTGTGTCCCGCTGTGTACCCCTCTGTGTCCCCCCGCTGTGTCTCCCGCTGTGTCCCTGCTGTGTCCCCGCTGTGTCCCGCTGTGTACTGCTGTGTCCCCCGCTGAGTCCCACTGTGTCCCAATGTGTCCTCGCTCTGTCCCCCTCTGTGTACCGCTGTGTCCTTCCTGTGTCCCCCGCTGTGTCCCGCTGTGTCCCGCTGTGTCCCGCTCTGTCCTTGCTGTGTCCCCCACTGTGTGCAGCTGTGTCCTCGCTGTGTCCCCCGCTGTGTCTCGCTGTGTCCTTTTGTGTCACGCTGTTTCCCCGCTGTGTCCCTGCTGTGTCCCTCTGTGTACCCCGCTGGTCCAGCTTTGTCCCCGCCGTGTCTCGCTGTGTCCCCCGC
>NW_012303430.1:0-3056 GCF_000151885.1 Dipodomys ordii
ATCTCCTTCTGCTTGTGCTTTTCCTTCTGCTTCTTCTTCTGCTTCTGCTTCTCCTTCTTCTGCTTCTCCGTCTGTTTCTGCTTCTTCCGTTTTTCCTGCTTCTCCTTCTGCTTCTCATTCTTCTTCTCCTTCTGTTTCTCCTTGTCGTTATTCTGCTATACCTTCTGCTTCTCTATCTGCTTCTGCATCTTCAGCTTCTTCTGTTACTGCTTCTGCTTCTTCTGTTTCTTCTGCTTCTCTTTCTGCTTCTCCTTCTGCTTTTGCTTCTCCTTCTGCTTCTGCTTCTCCTTCTGGTTCTCCTTCTTCTCCAGATTCTGCTTCTTCTGCTTCTCCTGCTTCTCCTTCTGCTTCAGGTTCTGCTTCTGCTTCTTCAGCTTCTTCTGCTTCTATTTCTGCTTCTCCTTCTGTTTCTGCTTCTCTTTCTGCTTCTGCTTCTTATCCTTCTTCAATTTCTTTTGATTCTGCTTCTCCTGCTTCTGCTTCTGCTTCTCCTTCTGCTGCTCCTTCTGCTTCTCCTGCTGCTTTTCCTTCTCCTGCTCCTTCTTCTGCTTCTCTTTCTGCTTCTCCTTCTGTTTCTCCTACTCCTTCTCCTTCTCGTTCTTCTGCTTTTCCTTCTGCTTCTCCTTCTGCTTCTGTATCTTCTGCTTCTTCTGCTACTGCCTCTGCTTCTTCTGTTTCTTCTGCTTCCCCTTCTGCTTCTCCTTCTGCTTTTGCTTCTCTTTCTGCTTCTGCTTCTCCTTCTGCTTCTCCAGATTCTGCTTCTTCTGCTTCTCCTGCTTCTCCTTCTGCTTCAGGTTCTGCTTCTGCTTCTTCGGCTTCTTCTGCTTCTGCTTCTCCTGCTGCTGCTCCTTCTGCTTCTCCTGCTTCTCTTTCTGCTTTTCCTTCTGTTTCTGCTTCTCCTTCTGCTTCTTCTCCTTCCTATGTTTCTTCTGCTTATGCTTCTCCTGCTTCTGCTTCTTCTGCTTCTCCTGCTTCTCCTTCTCATTCTCCTTCTCTTTCTGCTTCTGCTTATCCTTCTGTTTCTCCTACTCCTAATCCTTCTCTTTCTCCTTCTCCTTCATCTTCTTCTGCTTCTCCTGCTGCTTCTTCTTCTGCTTCTTCTGCTTTTTCTGTTTCTTCTTCTTCTGCTTCAGCTTCTGCTTCTTCTGCTTCTCCTTCTGCTTCTCCTTCTGCTTCTGCTCTTCTCCTTCTGCTTCTTCTGTTTCTGCTTCTCCTGCTTCTTCTTCTTCTGCTTCTCCTACTTCTCCTTCTGCTTCTCCTCCTTCTGCTTCTCCGTCTCATTCTCCTTCTCCTTCAATTTCTCCTTCTTGTGCTTCTCATTCTGCTTCTGCTTCTCCTGCTTCTGCTTCTTCTGTTTCTCCTTCTGTTTCTTCTTCTGCTTCTCTTTCTGCTTCTTATTCTGCTTCTGCTCTTCCTACTCCTAATCCTTCTCTTTCTCCTTCTTCTTCTGCTTCTCGTTCTGCTTCTGCTTCTTCTGCTTGTTCGGTTTCTTCTGCTTCTGCTTTTCCAGCTTCTGCTGCTTCTGCTTCTCCTTCTGCTTCAGGTTCTCCTTCTGATTCTTCGGCTTCTTCTGTTTCTTCTGCTTCTGCTTCACCTGCTACTGCTTCTTCTGCTTCTCTTTCTGCTTCTCCTTCTGGTTCTGCTGCTCCTTCTCATTCTTCTGTTTCTTCTTCTTCTTCTTCTGCTTCTCCAGCTTCTGCTTCTTCTGCTTCTCCTGCTTGTCCTTCTCCTTCTGCTTCTCCTTCTCCTTCTTCTGCTTCTCTTTCTGCTTCTGCTTCTTCTGATTCTCCAACTTCGCCTTCTTCTTCTCCTATTTCTGCTTCTCTTTCTGCTTCTGCATTTCCTTCTGCTTCACCTTCTGCTGCTCCTTCTACTTCTTCTGTTTCTCCCTCTGCTTCTGCTTCTTATGCTTCTTCTTTTTCTTCTGGTTCTGCTTCTCCTGCTTCTGCTTCTTATGCTTCTACTGCTTCTTCTTCTGCTTCTTCTGCTTCTACATCTCTTTCTGCTTCTGCTTCTCCTGCTTGTTTATCTGCTTCTTCTGCTGCTTTTTCTACTTCTCCTTCTGCTTCTCTTTTTGCTTCTCCTTCTGCTTCTGCTTCTTCTGTTTCTCGTGCCTGAATTTCTGGTTCTACTTCTTCTGCTGCTTCTCCTTCTGCTTCTGCTTCTCCTTCTGCTTCTGTTTCTGCTTCTTCTCTTTCGGCTTCCCTGCTTCTGCTTCTTGTCCTCCTCCTGCTTCTCTTTCTGCTTCTCATTCTGCTTCTGCTTCTCCTTCTGCTTTTGCTTCTCCTCCTTCTCCTTCTCCTACTTCTGCTTCTCTTTCAGCTTCTGCTTCTTCTGCTTCTCCTGCTTCTCCTTCTGCATCTCCTTCTGCTTGTGCTTTTCCTTATGCTTCTTCTTCTGCCTCTGCTTCTCCTTCTCCTTCTTTTGCTTCACCTTTTGCTTCTGCTTCTTCTGCTTTTCCTGCTTCTCCTTCTGCTTCTGCTTCTTCTGCTTCTCCTTCTCCATCTTCTTCTGCTTCTGATTCTCCTTCTCCTTCTTCTGCTTCTCCTTCTGATTCTTCTTCTGCTTCTTCTTCTCCTTTACCTGCTTCTCTTTCTGCTTCTCCTTCTGCTTCTCCTTCTGTTTCTCCTTCTCCTTCTTGTTATTCTGCTTTTCCTTCTGCTTTTCCTTCTGCTTCTGCTACAACTGCTACTGCTTCTACTTCTTCTGTTTCTTCTGCTTCTCCTTCTGCTTTTGATTCTCTTTCTGCTTCTGCTTCTCCTTCTGCTTCTCATTCTGCTTCTCCAGATTCTGCTTCTTCTGCTTCTCCTGCTTCTCCTTCTGCTTCAGGTTCTGCTTCTGCTTCTTCGGATTCTTATGCTTCTGCTTCTCCTGCTTCTGCTTCTTCTGCTTCCCCTCCTTCTCTTTCTGCTTCTACTTCTGCTTCTGCTTCTTGTCCTTCTCCTGTTTCTTCTGCTTTTTCTTCTCCTGTTTCTGCATTTCCTGCTTCTCCTTCTGCTGCTCTTTACTGTTTCTCCTGCCGCTTTTCCTTCTACTGCTCCTTCATCTGCTCTCTT
>NW_012303431.1:0-3056 GCF_000151885.1 Dipodomys ordii
CCGATGTGTCCGCTGTGTCCCGCTGTGTCTCCCGCTGTATCACGCTATGTCCTCGCTGTGTCCCCTGTTGTGTCCCGCTGTGTCCGCGCTGTGTCCTCCGCTGTGTCTCCGCTGTGTCCCGCTGTGTCCCCGTTGTCCCCCGATGTGTACATTGTGTGTCCCGCTGTGTCCTCGCTGTGTCCCCCGCTGTGTCTCCGCTGTGTCGTGCTGTGTCCCGCTGTGTCTCCCGCTGTGTCCTGTTGTGTCCACTGCCTTGGCCCCGCTGTGCCCCGCTGTGTCCCGGTGTGTCCCCGCTCTGTCCCACTGTGTCCCGATATGTCTCCCTGCTGTCCCCGTCTTTGTCCCCGCTGTGTCCCCGCTGTGTCCCGCTGTGTCCCCGCTGTCCGTCGCTGTGTCCATGCTATTTCCCGCTGTGTCATCGCTGTGTCCCCCGCTGTGTCCCCGCTGTGTCACGCTGTGTCACGCTGTGTCCCCTGCTCTGTCCCACTGTGTCCCCAGCAGTGTCCCCCCTGTGTCTCCGCTTTGTCCTCCTGTGACCCGCTGTGTCCTCTCTATGACCCCTGCTGTGTCTGCTGTGTCCCCGCTGTGTCCCGCTGTGTTCCCGCTGTGTCCCCAGCTATGTTCCGCTGTGTCCTGGTGTGTCCCGCTGTGTCCGCCTCTATGTCCCCCGCTGTGTCCCACTGTGTCCCCCGCTGAGTCCCATTGTGTCCCGCTGTGTCCCGCTGTGTCCCCGCTGTGTCCCGCTTTGTCTCCGCTGTGTCCCGCTGCGTCCTGCTCTGTCCCCCGCAGTGTCCTTGCTGTGTCCCCTCTGTGTCCCCGCTGAGTCCCAGTATGTCCCGCTGTGTCCCGCTGTGTCCCGCTGTCTCCCGCTGCGTCCCCGCTGTGTCCCCAACTGTGTCCCACTGTGTCCAGCTGTGTCCCGCTGTGTCCCAGCTTTGTTACCACTGTGTCTAGCTGTGTCCCCCGCTGCGTCCCCGCTGTGTCCCCGCTGTGTCCTTCTGTGTCCCTGCTTTGTCACCGCTGTTTCTCGCTGTGTCCCTCTGTGTCCACTCTGTGTCCTGCTCTGTCCCCCGCTGTATCCCGCTGTGTGCCTGCTGTGTCCCGCTGTGACCCCGCTGTTTCCCTGATGTTTCCCGCTGTGTCCCGCTGTGTCTCCCGCTGTATCACGCTATGTCCTCGCTGTGTCCCCTGTTGTGTCCCGCTGTGTCCGCGCTGTGTCCTCCTCTGTGTCCCCGGTGGGTCCCGCTGTGTCCCCGCTATGTGCCCCGCTGTGTCCCGCTGTGTCCCCGCTGTGTCCCCGCTGTCCCCCGATGTGTACATTGTGTGTCCCGCTGTGTCCTCGCTGTGTCCCCCGCTGTGTCTCCGCTGTGTCCCGCTGTGTCCCGCTGTGTCTCCCGCTGTGTCCCGTTGTGTCCACTGCCTTGGCCCCGCTGTGTTCCGCTGTGTCCCCGCTGTGTCCCACTGTGTCCCGATGTGTCTCCCTGCTGTCCCCGTCTTTGTCCGCGCTGTGTCCCCGCTGTGTCCTGCTGTGTCCCCGCTGTCCGCCGCTGTGTCCACGCTGTCCCCCTCAGTGCCCCGCTGTGACCCGTTTTGTCCTGCTGTGTCCCGCTGTGTCCCCCGCTGTATCCCGCTGTGTTCTCGCTGTGTCCCCCGTTGTGTCCCACTGTGTCCGCGCTTTGTCCCCCGCTGTGTCCCCGCTGTGTCCCGCTGTGTCCCGCTGTGTCCGCGCTTTGTCCCCCGCTGTGTCCCCCGCTGTGTCCCGCTGTGTCCCGTTGTGTCCCGCTTTGTCCGCCTCTATGTCCCCCGCTGTGTCCCGCTGTGT
Source organism: Dipodomys ordii (assembly GCF_000151885.1). Lineage (NCBI taxonomy): Eukaryota > Metazoa > Chordata > Mammalia > Rodentia > Heteromyidae > Dipodomys > Dipodomys ordii. The sequence goes on from NW_012303431.1 coordinate 1,823, forward strand.
CCCCCGCTGAGTCCCACTGTGTCCTGCTGAGTCCCGCTGTGTCCCGCTGTGTCCCCACTGTGTCCCCGCTCTGTCCTGCTGTGTCGCTGCTTTGTCCCACGCTGTGTCCCACTGTGTCCCCCATTGTGTCCTTGCTGATCCCCACTGTGTCCACGCTGTGTCCCCGCTCTGTCCCGTGGTGTCTCGCTTTGTCCCTCGCTGTTTCATCTGCTGTGTCCCCGCTGTGTACCGCTCTGTCCCCACTGTGTCCCGGTGTTTCCCCGCTGTGTCTCGCTGTGTCTCCCGCTGTGTCCAGCTGTGTCCCCGCTGTGTCCCTCTGTGTACCGCTGTGTCCCCGCTGTGTCCTGCTGTGTCCCCGCTGTGTCCCGCTGTGTCCCGCTGTGTGTCCCTGCTGTCCCACGCTTTGTCCCCGCTGTGTCCCCGCTGTGTCCCGCTGTGTCCCGCTGTGTCCCCGCTGTCCCCCGATGTGAACATTGTGTGTCCCGCTGTGTCCTCGCTGTGTCGCGCTGTGTCCCGCTGTGTCTCCCGCTGTGTCCCGTTGTGTCCAGTGCCTTGACCCCGCTGTGTCCCGCTGTGTCCTCGCTGTGTCCCCGCTGTGTCCCGCTGTGTCCCGCTGTGTCCCCGCTCTCCCCCGCTGTGCCCTGCTGTGTCCTGCTGTGTCGACGCTATGTCCCGCTCTGTTCTCTCTTTGTCCCTGCTGTGTCCAGCTGTGTCCCGCTGAGTCCCTGCTGTGTCCGTGCTGTGTCCCGGATGTGTCCGGCTGTGTCCTGCTGTGTCCGTCTCTTTGTCCCCCGCTGTGTCCCCCGCTGTGTCCCGCTGTGTCCCCCGCTGTGTCGTTGCTGAGTCCCCGCTGTGTCCCCACTGTGTCCCCGCTGTTTCCCCTCTGTGTCACGCTGTGTCCCGTGGGGTCTTGCTTTGTTCCCCGCTGTGTCCCGCTGTGTCCCGCTGTGTCCCGCTGTGTCTTCGCTGTGTCCCACTGTGTCCCCCGCAGTGTCCTTGCTGTGCCCCTCTGTGTCCCCGCTGAGTCCCGCTGTGTCCCGCTGTGTCCCGCTGTGTCCCCGCTGTTTACCTGCTGTGTCCCGCTGTGTCCCGCTGTGTCCCAGCTGTGTTACCGCTGTATCTGGCTGTGTCCCGCTGTGTCCGCCGCTGTGTACCCGCTGTGTCCTGCTGTGTCCCCTCTTTGTCAATGCTGTTTCTAAGCTGTGTCCCTCTGTGTCCACGCTGTGTCCCGCTC
>NW_012303432.1:0-3056 GCF_000151885.1 Dipodomys ordii
TTTCCCCAAAGGGTACGCCGCGTCGTACGCGGTGTGTCATCGCGCTGTGTCCACGGTGTGTGCAGCTGAGTCCCGCTGTGTGTCGCTGTGTCCTCGCTGTGTGTCCCACTTTGTGTCTGCTGTGTATCTCCGCGGTGTCCAGCTTTGTCCGCAACGCGTACGGCGCTGTGTCTGTGCTCAGTCTGCTCGCAGTGTGTCCGCTGTGTCCAGGCCGTATCCTGCTGTGTCCTCACCATGTCCTGAAGTGGGTCAGGAAGTGTGCCACTGCGTCGTAGCGGCGTCCCCGCTGGGTCCTCGCTGTGTCGCACTGAGTACCCTGCTGTGTCCCACTTGGTCCCCGCTTGTCCCTGTCAATGTCCCGCTGTGTCCTCCTCTGTGTCCCGCTGTGTCCCGCTGTGTACCCTGCTGTGTCCCCGCTCTGTCAGGCTGTGTCCCGTTGTGTCCTGCTATGTCCCGCTGTGTTCATCTGTGTCAGCTGTTTCCTCGCTGTGTCCCGCTGTGTCCCGCTGTGTACCCCGCTGTGTTCACCAGTGTCCCCACTGTGTACCCCGCTGTTTCCAGCTGTATCCCCGCTGTGTCCCACTGTGTCTGGCTGTGTCCTTGTTGTGTCCAACTTTGTCCCCTCTGTGTCCCCCGCTGTGTCCCACTGTGTCCCCCGCTGTGTCCCACGCTTTGTCCCACTGTATCCCCAGTTGTGTCCCACTGTGTCCCCCGCTGTGTCCCCCGCTGTGTCCGGGCTGTGTCCCCGCTGTCCCCCGGTGTTTCCCTGCTGTGTCCCGCTGTGTTCTGCAGTGTCCCCGCTGTGTTTCGCTGTGTCCCGCTGTGTCCCGCGCTGTGTCCTGCTGTGTCCCCCGCTGTGTCCCCTGCTGTGTCCCCGCTGTGTCCCGCTGTGTCCCTGCTGTCCCCCGTTGTGTCCCGGCTGTGTGCCGCTGTGTCCTGCTGTGTCCCCCGCTGTGTCCATGTTCTGTCCCGCTGTGTCCCCGTTGTGCCTCGCTGTGTCCCCAATGTCCCCCGCTTTGTCCCGCTTTGTCCCCGCTGTGTCTCCCGCTGAGTTCCTGCTGTTTCCTGTTGTGTCCAGCTGTGTCCTAGCTGTGGCCCCCGCTGTGTCACGCTGTGTCCTCGCTGTGTCCCCCACTGTGTCCCCCGCTGTGTCCCCACTGTGGCCCCCTGTGGCCCGCTGTGTCCACGCTTTGTTCCCTACTTTATCCCGCTGTATCCCCAGCTGTGTCCCCCGCTGTGTCCCCCGCTGTGTTCCGCTCTGTCCCTGCTGTGTCCCGCTGTGTCCCGCTGTGTCCCGCTGTTTCCCACTGTGTCCCCGATGTGTCCCCCGCTGTGTCCCCCGCTGTGTACCGCTTTGTCCCCCCTGGGTCCCCCACTGTGTCCCGCTGTGTCCCCCGCTGTGTCCTGCTGAGTCCCCTGCTGTGTCCCCGCTGTGTCCCACTGTGTCCCTGCTGTGTCCTGCTGTGTCCCCGCTGTGTCCCGCTGTGTCCCCCGCTGTGTCCTGCTTTGTCCCCGCTGTGTCCCCCACTGTGTACCGCTGTGCTCCCGCAGTGTCACCGCTGTGTCCAGCTGTGTCCTGCTCTGTCCCGTGGTGGCCCGCTGTGTCCTCGCTGTTTCCCACTGTGTCCCCCGCTCTTTCCCCCGCTGTGTCCGGCTGTGTCACCCGCTGTGGCCTGCTGTGTCTTGCTGTATCTCCCGCTGTGACCGCTGTGACCCGGCTGTGTCCCGCTGTGTCCTTGCTGTGTCCCCCACTGTTTCCCGCTTCCTCCCCCCTGTGTCCGCCGCTGTGTCCCGCTCTATTCCCCACTGTGTCCCGCTGTGTCCCCAGCGGTGTCCCCGCTGTGTCCCTCTGTGTTCCACTGTATCCCCCTGTGTCCTCGCTGTGTATCCTGCAGTGTCCCGCTGTGTCCTCGCTGTGTCCCCCGCTGTGTCCCGCTCTGTCCCTCGCTGTGTCCCGCTGTGTCACGCTGTGTCCCCCTCTGTCCCCGCTGTGTTCCGCTGTGTCCCCCGCTGTGTCCACCGCTGTGTCCTCGCTGTGTAACCGCTGTGTCCCGCTCTTTCCTCACTGTGTCCCCCGCTGAGTCCCGCTGTGTCCCCCGCTGTATTCCCTGCTGTGTCCTCGCTGTGTCCCCCGCTGTGTCCCCCGCTGTGTCCCCCGATGTGTCCCCCGATGTGTCCTGCTGTGTCCCACTGTGTCCTCGCTGTATCCCCTGTTCTGTCCCATTCTGTCCCACTGTGTCCTCACTGTGTCCCCCGTTGTGTCCCGCTGTGTCCCCCGCTGTGTCCGACTGTGTCACGCTGTGTCCCACTCTGTCCCCAATGTGTCCCGCTCTGTCCCACTGTGTCCCCGCTGAGTCCTGCAGTGTCCCCCGCTCTGTCCCCCGCTTTGTCCGGCTGTATCCCCCACTGTGTCCCTCTGTGTCCCTCTGTGTCCCTTGCTGTGTCCCGCTGTGTCCCCTGCTGTGTCCCCCGCTGTGTCCGGCTGTGTCCCCCGCTGTGCCCCGGTGTGACCAATGCTGTGTCCCCCCTGGGTCCGGCTGTGTCCCCGATGTGTCCTGCTGTGTCCCCGCTGTGTTCCCGCTGTGTCCCCGCTGTTTCCCGCTGTGTCCCGCTGTGTACCCCGCTGTGCCCATCTTTGTCCCCGCTGTGTCTCGCTGTGTCCCCCACTGTGTCCCGATGTGTCCCGTGCTGTGTCCACCGCTGTGTCCTGCTGTGTCCCCCGCTGTGTCCCGCTGTGTCCCCTGCTGTGTCCCGCTGTGTCCACTTCTGTGACCCCGCTGTGTCTTGCTGTGTCCCGCTGTGTCCCCCGATCTGTCTCGCTGTGTCCCCAGCTGTGTCCTGCTGTGTCCTTGCTGTGTCCCCCGTTGGGACCGCTGTGTCCCGCTGTGTCCCGCTCTGTCCACGCTGTGTCCCGCTGTGTCCACGCTGTGTCCCACTGTGTCCCCACTGTGTACCCGTGTGTCCTGCTCTATCCTCCGCTCTGTCCCCCTGTGTCCCGTTGTGTCCCTCTGTGTCCCCCAATTTGTCCCGTTGTGTCCCAGCTGTGTACCCCGCTG
>NW_012303433.1:0-3056 GCF_000151885.1 Dipodomys ordii
GGTACACAGCAGGACACAGCCGGGAACAAATCGCGGACACAGTGGGACACACCGGGACACAGCGGGACACAGCGGTACACAGCGGGACACAGCGGGGGACACAGTGGGACAAAGCGGGGACACAGCAGGACACAGCGGGACACAGCGGGGGACACAGCGGTACACAGCTTGGGACACAGCGAGGACAAAGCGGGACACAGCAGGACTCAGCGGGGACACAGCAGGGACACAGCAGGGACACAGCGAGGGACACAGCGGGGGACACAGCGGGACACAACGAGGAACACATCGAGGACACAGCAGGACCCAGCAGGACACAGCGTCGATACAGAGGGGACTCAGCGGAGGACACAGCGGGGGAAACAGCGGGGGACAAAGTGGGACACCACGGGACACAGTGTGACACAGCGGGACACAGCGGGGACACTGTGGGGACACAGCAGGACAAAAAGGGGGACATAGCGGGACACAGTGGCACACAGCGGGGGACACAGCGGGGGACAGCGGAGACAGAGATGGGCCACAGCGGGACACAGCGGTGACATAGCTGGACACAGCATGGTACACAACGGGACACAGCGGGCACACCGGGGACACAGCGCGACACAGAGGGACACAGTGGGGACACAGTGGGACACAGCGGGACAAAGCGGGGGACACAGCGGGACACAGCTGGGGACACAGCGAGGACACAGCGGGATATAGCGGGGGACACAGTGAGGACACAGCGGGACACAGCCGGGGAAAAAGCGGGACACAGCGGGGACACAGCAGTGGACACAGCGGGACACAGCGGGGGACACAGCCGGACACAGCGGGGAAAACAGTGGGGGACACAGTGGGACACAGTGGGACACAGCGGGGGACACATGGGGAACACAGCGGGACACAGCGGGGACACAGCGGGACTCAGCGGGGGACACAGCAGTATACAGCAGGACACAGCGGGGACACAGCAGGGACACAGCGGGGGACACAGCGGGACACAGCAGGACACAGCGGGGAACACAGCGGGACACAGAGGGGGACACAGAGGGGTACACATCGGGACACAGCTGGGAACACAGCGGGTCACAGCGGGACACAGCGGGAACACAGCTGGACACAGCGGGGTACACAGTGGGACACAGGGGTCACACAGTGGGGACACAGCGGGGGACACAGCGGGACACAGCGGGTCACAGTGGGGGACACAGCGGGGGACACAGCGGGGGACAGCAGAGGACAGAGAGGGGACACAGCGGGACACAGTGGGCTACCCAGTGAGGACACAGCGGGACACAACAGGGGACACAGCGAGGACACAGCGGGGGACACAGCGGGGGACACAGTGAGACACAGTGGGGAACACAGCGAGGACACAGCGGGACACAACAGGACACAGCGTCGATACAGCGGGGAGGCAGCGTTACATAGCGTGGTACACACTGTGGACACAACGGGACACAGTGGGGGCACAGCGGGACACAGCGGGACACAGTGGGGACACAGCGGGGAGACAGCAGGGACACAGTGGGGGGACACAGCGGGACACAGCGGGTCACAGCGGGCAACACAGCGGGACACAGTAGGGGACACAGCGAGGACACAGCGGGTCACAGCGGGACACAGCGTGCGACAAAGCAGGAGACAGAGAGGGACAAAGAGAGGACCCAGCTGGACACAGCGGGGTACACAGCGGGACACAGCGGGGGACACAGAAGGGTACACAGCGGGACAAAGCGAGAAACACAGCAAGGTCACACCGGGGGCCAAAGCGGGACAACACGGGACACAGTGTGACACAGTGTGCCACAGCGGGGACACTGCTGGGGCACAGCGGGACAAAGCGGGCGACACAGCGGGACACAGCGGGACACAGCGGGAGACACAGCGGGGGACAGCAGAGGACAGAGAGGGGACACAGCGGGAGACACAGAGGGGGACAGCAGGGGACAGAGAAAGGACACAGCGGGACACAGCGGGAACACAGCTGGACACAGCGGGGTACACAGCGGGACACAGGGGGCACACAGTGGGGACACAGCGGGGGACAAAGCGGGACACAGCGGGTCACAGCGGGGGACACAGCGGGACACAGCGGGGGACACAGAGGGGTACACAGCAGGACACAGCCGGGAACAAATCGCGGACACAGTGGGACACACCGGGACACAGCGGGACACAGCGGTACACAGCGGGACACAGCGGGGGACACAGTGGGACAAAGCGGGGACACAGCAGGACACAGCGGGACACAGCGGGGGACACAGCGGTACACAGCTTGGGACACAGCGAGGACAAAGCGGGACACAGCAGGACTCAGCGGGGACACAGCAGGGACACAGCAGGGACACAGCGAGGGACACAGTGGGGGACACAGCGGGACACAACGAGGAACACATCGAGGACACAGCAGGACCCAGCAGGACACAGCGTCGATACAGAGGGGACTCAGCGGAGGACACAGCGGGGGAAACAGCGGGGGACAAAGTGGGACACCACGGGACACAGTGTGACACAGCGGGACACAGCGGGGACACTGTGGGGACACAGCAGGACAAAAAGGGGGACATAGCGGGACACAGTGGCACACAGCGGGGGACACAGCGGGGGACAGCGGAGACAGAGATGGGCCACAGCGGGACACAGCGGTGACATAGCTGGACACAGCATGGTACACAACGGGACACAGCGGGCACACCGGGGACACAGCGGGACACAGAGGGACACAGTGGGGACACAGTGGGACACAGCGGGACAAAGCGGGGGACACAGCGGGACACAGCTGGGGACACAGCGAGGACACAGCGGGATATAGCGGGGGACACAGTGAGGACACAGCGGGACACAGCCGGGGAAAAAGCGGGACACAGCGGGGACACAGCAGTGGACACAGCGGGACACAGCGGGGGACACAGCCGGACACAGCGGGGAAAACAGTGGGGGACACAGTGGGACACAGTGGGACACAGCGGGGGACACATGGGGAACACAGCGGGACACAGCGGGGACACAGCTGGACTCAGCGGGGGACACAGCAGTATACAGCAGGACACAGCGGGGACACAGCAGTG
>NW_012303434.1:0-3056 GCF_000151885.1 Dipodomys ordii
CACTGTGTGCCGCTGTGTCCTCGCTGTTTCCCCGCTGTGTTCCCCATGTGTCCCGCGCTGTGTCCCACTGTGTCCCACTGTGTCCCCCACTGTTTCCCCCACTGTGTCCGGCTGTGTCCCCCGCTGTGTCCCGCTGTGTCCACTGCTGTGTCTCCGCTGTGTCCCACTTTTTCCCCGGCTGTGTCCCGCTGTGTCCTCACTGTGTCCCCCGCTGTATCCCGCTGTGTCCTCGCTGTGTCCCCAGCTGTGTCCCGCTGTGTCACCCGCTTTGTCCCCCTGTGTCCCACTGTGTCCCCACTGTGTCCCGATTTGTGCCGCTGTGTCCCCGGTGTGCCCACTGTGTCCCTCTGTGTACCCCGCTGTGTCCAGATATGTCACCGCTGTGTCCCGCTGTGACCCATCTCTGTCTCCGCTGTCCCCCGCTGTGTCCCCCAATGTGTGACACTGTGTCCCGCTGTGTCCCCTGCTGTGTCCCCCGCTGTGTCCTCGCTGTGTCCCCCGCTGTGTCCCGCTGTGTCCTCGCTGGGTCCCCCGCTGGGTCCCGCTGGGTCCCCCACTGTGTCCCGCTTTGTCCGACTGTGTCCCGCTCTGTCCCCGCTGTGTCCCGCTGTGTCCCCGCTGTGTGCCCGCTGTGTCCCGCTGTGTACCCCGCTGTGTCCAGCTTTGTCACCGAGGTGTCCCGCTGTGGCCCTACTCTGTCTCCGCTCTGTCCCCCGCTTTGTTCCGCTGTGTCCCGCTGTGTCCCCCGCTTTGTCCTACTGTGTCCCCACAGTGTCCCGCTGTGTCCCGCTGTGTCTCACTGTGTCCCGTGGTGTCCCTCTTTTTCCCCCGCTGTGTTCCCCGCTGAGTCCCCTCTATGTGGCCTCTGTGTCCCGCTGTGTGCTCGCTGTGTCCCCCGCTGTCTCCCGCTTTGTCCCCCACTGTGTTCCGCTGTGTCCCACTGCATCCTCGCTGTGTCCCCCGCTGTGTCCCGCTGTGTCCTCGCTATGTCCCCAGCTGTGTTCCGCTGTGTCCCACTCTGTACCCCGCTGTGTCCCGCTATGTTCCCGCAGTGTCCCGCTCTGTCCTCGCTGTGTCCCCCGCTGTGTCCCGCTGTGTCCTCGCTGTGTCCCCTGCTGTGTCCCTTTGTGTCCCCAGCTGTGTACCCCGCTGTGTTCTGCTGTGTCCCGCTGTATCGACGCTGTGTCCTGCTGGGTCCCGCTGGGTCCTCGCTGTGTTCCCCGTTGTGTCCCGCTGTGTCCCCTGCTGTGTCCCCGCTGTGTCCCTGATGTGTCCCTGCTGTGTCGCCGCTGTGTCCCGCTGTGTCCTGCTGTGTCCTCGCTGTGACCCACGCTGTGTTCCGCTGTGTCCCCCGCTGTGTCCCGCTGTGTCCCGCTGTGTCCTCGCTGTGTCCACCGCTGTGTCCCGTTGTGTCCTCAGCTGTGTACCCCGCTGTGTCCCGCTGTGTCCCCTCTGTATCGACGCTGTGTCCTGCTTGGTCCCGCTGTGTCCTCGATGTGTTCCTCGTTGTGTCCCGCTGTGTCCCCCGCTGTGTGCCTCGCTGTGTCCCTGATGAGTCCTTGCTGTGTCCCCGCTCTGTCCCGCTGTGTCCCGCTTTGTCCTCGCTGTGTCCCAAGCTGTGTACCGCTGTGTCCCCCGCTGTGTCCCGCTGTGTCCTGCTGTGTCCCCGCTTTGTCCCACTGTGTCCCCCGCTGTGTCCCGCTGTGTACCGCTGTGTCCTGCTTTGTCCCGGTGTGTCCCACTGTGTCAGCGCTGTGTTCCCGGCTGTGTCCCGCTGTGTACCCCTCTGTGTCCCCCGCTGTGTCCCGCTGTGTCCCCCGCTGTGACCCGCTGTGTCCAGCTTTGTCCTCTGCTGTGTCCCCACTGTGTACCCCCTGTGTCCCACTGTGTACGCCGCTGTGTCCAGCTGTGTTCCCGCTGTGTCCCGCTGTGTCCTTTCTCTGTCCCCTGCTGTCCCGCTTTGTGTCTCCCGCTGTGTCCCCTCTCTGTCCCCTGCTGTCCCCCGCTGTGTCTCCCGCTGTGTCCCGCTGTGTCGCCCGCTTTGTCCCGCTGGGCCCCTGCAGTGTCCCCGCTGTGTCACACTGTGTCACACTGTGTCCCGTGTTGTCCCGCTTTGGCCCCCGGTGTGACCTCGCTGTGTTTCTCGCTTTGTCCCGCTGTGTACCCTTCTGTGTCCCCCGCTGTGTCCCGCTGTGTACCCCGCTGTGTCCAGCTGGGTCCTCTCTTTGTCCCTCTCTGTCTCCTGCTTTGTCCCACGCTGTGTCCCGCTGTGACCCGCTGTGTCCTCGCTGTGTCCCCTGCTGTGTCCCGCTGTGTTCCCCGCTGTGACCCGCTGTGTCCCTCTGTGTCCCCCACTGTGTCCCTGCTGTCTCCCCGCTGTGTCCCACTGTGTCCCGCTGTGTCCCGCTGTGCCCCCACTGTGTGCCGTTGGGTCCACAGTGTGTACCACGCTATGTAACGCTGCCTCCCCGCTGTATCGACGCTGTGTCCCGTTGTGTCCCGCTGTGTCCTCGCTGTGTTCCCCACTGTGTCTCGCTGTGTCCCCCGCTATGTCCCCCGCTGTTTCCGCGCTGTGTCCCCTGTTGTGTCCAGCTGTGTCCTCACTGGGTAGCCCACTGTGTCCCGCTGTGTCCCCCGCTGTCCCCCGCTGTGTCCCGCTGTGTCCCGCTGTTTCCCCCGCTTTATCTTGCTGTGTCCCGCAGTGTCCCCGCTGTGTCCCGCTGTGTAACACTGTGTCCCGTGGTGTCCCATTTTGTCCCACGCTGTGTCCCCAGCTGCGTCCCCTCTGTGTCGCCTCTGTGTCCCCTCTCTGTCCTCTGCTGTCCCCCGCTGTGTCCCCCGCTGTGTCCCCCACTGTGACCCGCTGTGTCCCGCTGTGTCCCCCGCTGTGTCCCCACTGTGTGCCCCCTGTGTCCCACTGTGTACCCCGCTGTGTCCAGCTCTGCCCCCACTGTGTCCCGTTTTGTCCAAAGCTGTGTACCACGCTGTGTAACGCTGTGTCCCCGCTGTATCGACGCTGTGTCCCGCTGTGTCCTCGCTGTGTTCCTGAGAAATTA
>NW_012303435.1:0-3056 GCF_000151885.1 Dipodomys ordii
TCTGCTTCTCCCACTGCTCTGCTTCTGCATCCTTTGCTTATCTTATCTCTGCTCTGCTTCTCTGCTCTCTGCTTCTACTGCTTCTCATTATGCGTCTCATCATCTCTCATCATCGTCATCTCATCATCATCATCATCATCGTCATCTTCGTATCGTCATCTTCTCATCTTCTTCTTTTTCGTCTGCTTCTGCTTTTCCTGCTTCTTCTGTTTCTACTGGTTTTCTTTCTGCTTCTCATTCTGCTTCTGCTTTTCTTTCTGCTTCTGCTATTCCTTCTGCTGCCCTTCCTTCTCATTCTCCTTCTCCTTCTTCTGCTTCTCTTTCTGCTTCTGCTTCTTCTGGTTCTCCAACTAATCCTTCTTCTTCTCCTTCTGTTTCTGCTTCTCTTTCTGCTTCTTCATCTCCTTCTGCTTCACCGTCTGCTGCTCCTTCTCCTTCTTCTGTTTCTCCCTCTGCTTCTGCTTCTGCTTCTTATGCTTCTTCTTATGCTTCTTCTTTTTCTTCTGCTTCTCCTTCTCCTGCTTCTACTTCTTATGCTTCTACTGCTTCTGCTTCTTCTGCTTCTTCTGCTTTTACTTCTCTTTCTGCTTCTCCTGCTTGTTTTTCTGCTTCTTCTGCTGCTTCTCCTCCTGCTGCTTCTTCTCCTTCTCCTTCTGCTTCTCTTTTTGCTTCTCCTTCTGCTTCTGCTTCTTCTGTTTCTAGTACCTGAATTTCTGGTTCTACTTCTTCTGCTGCTTCTCCTTCTGCTTCTGCTTCTACTTCTGCTTCTGTTTCTGCTTCTTCTCTTTCGGCTTCTCCTGCTTCTGCTTCTTGTGCTTCAACTGCTTCTCTTTCTGCTTCTCATTCCGCTTCTGATTCTCTTTATGCTTCTGCTTCTCCTCCTTCTCCTTCTCCTACTTCTGCTTCTCCTTCAGCTTCTGATTCTTCTGCTTCTCCTTCTGCATCTCCTTCTGTTTGTGCCTGTCCTTATGCTTCTTCTTCTGCTTCTGCTTCTCCTTCTCCTCCTCCTTCTTTTGCTTCTCCTTTTGCTTCTGCTTCTTCTGCTTTTCCTGCTTCTCCTTCTGCTTCTGCTTCTTCTGCTTCTCCTGCTTCTCCTTCTGCATCTTCTTCTGCTTCTGCTTCTCCTTCACCTTCTTCTGCTTCTCCTTTTGCTTCTCCTTCTGCTTCTTCTTCTTCCGCTTTACCTGCTTCTCTTTCTGCTTCTCCTTCTGCTTCTCCTTCTGTTTCTCCTTCTCCTTCTTGTTCTTCTGCTTTTTCTTCTGCTTCTCCTTCTGCTTCTGCTACAACTGCTACTGCTTCTACTTCTGTTTCTTCTGCTTCCCCTTCTGCTTTTGATTCTCTTTGTGCTTCTGCTTCTCCTTCTGCTTCTCATTATGCTTCTCCAGATTCTGCTTCTCTTGCTTCTCCTTCTGCTTCAGGTTCTGCTTCTGCTTCTTCGGATTCTTATGCTTCTGCCTCTCATGCTTCTGCTTCTTCTGCTTCCCCTCCTTCTCTTTCTGCTTCTCCTTCTGTTTCTGCTTCTCCTTCTGCTTCTGCTTCTTGTCCTTCTCCTGTTTCTTCTGCTTCTGCTTCTCCTGTTTCTGCATCTCCTGCTTCTCCTTCTGCTGCTCTTTCTGCTTCTCCTGCTGCTTTTCCTTCTCCTGCTCCTTCTTCTGCTTCTCTTTCTGCTTCTCCTGTTTATCCTTCTCCTTCTCCTTCTCGTTCTTCTGCTTTTCCTTCTGCTTCTCCTTCTGCTTCTGCATCTTCTGCTTCTTCTGGTACTGCCTCTGCTTCTTCTGTTTCTTCTGCTTCTCCTTTTGCTTTTGCTTCTCTTTCTGCTACTGCTTCTCCTTCTGCTTCTCCAGATTCTGATTCTTCTGCTTCTCCTGATTCCCCTTCTACTTCAGGTTCTGCTTCTGCTTCTTCGGCTTCTTCTGCTTCTGCTTCTCCTGCTGCTGCTTCTTCTGCTTCTCCTGCTTCTCTTTCTGCTCTTCCTTCTGTTTCTGATTCTCCTTCTGCTTCTGCTTCTTCTCCTTCTTCTGTTTCATCTGCTTCTGCTTCTCCTGCTTCTGCTTCTCCTGCTTCTCGTTCTGCTTCTCTTTCTGCTTCTCTTTCTGCTTCTCCTTCTGCTTCTCCTTCTCCTTCTTCTGCTTCTCCTTCTGTTCGGCTTCAATTTCTCCTTCTGCTTCTCATTCTGCTTCTGCGTCTTCTGTTTCTTCTGCTTTTCCTGCTTCTGCTTCTCCTGCTTCTCCTACTTCTCGTGCTGCTTTTCCTTCTGCGTCTCTTTCTGCTTCTGCTTACCCTTTTGCTTCTCCAACTCTTAATCCTTCTCTCTCGCCTTCTCCGACTTCTTCTTCTTCTGCTTCTCTTGCTGCTTCTGCTTCTGCTTATTCTACTATTACTGTTTCTTCTGCTTCTGCTTCAGATTGTGCTTCTTCTGTTTCTCCTGCTTCAGAATATGCTTCTGCTTCTTCGGCTTCTCCTGTTTCTTCTGTTTCTGCTTCTCCTGCTTCTTCTGCTTCTCCTACTTGTCCTGCTTCTCCTTCCGCTTCATCTTCTGCTTCTGCTTCTCATTCTGCTTCTGCTTCTGCTCTTCTCCTTCTTCTGTTTCGTTTGCTTCTGTTTCTTCTGCTTCTTCTTCTTCTGTTTCTTCTAATTCTACTTCTGCTTCTCCTTCTCCTCTTTCTGCTTCTTCTTCTTCTTCTTATGCTTATTCTTTTTCTACTGCTTCTGCTTCTCCTGCTTCTGCTTCTTCTTCTTCTACTGCTTCTCCTTCTTCTTCTTCTTCTACTGCTTCTCCTTCTTCTTCTTCTTCTTCTTCTTCTTCTTCTTCTTCTTCTTCTTCTTCTTCTTCTTCTTCTTCTTCTTCTTTTTCTTCTCCTTCTCCTTCTCCTTCTCCTTCTCCTTCTTCTTCTTCTTCTTCTTCTTCTTCTTCTTCTTCTTCTTCTTCTTCTTCTTCTTCTTCTTCTTCTTCTTCTTCTTCTTCTACTCCTTCTCCTTCTCCTTCTCCTTCTCCTTCTCCTACATCTTCTTCTTCTTCTTCTTCTTCTTCTTCTTCTTCTTCTTCTTCTTCTTCT
>NW_012303436.1:0-3056 GCF_000151885.1 Dipodomys ordii
GTCCCGCTTAGTCCCCCGCTGTGTACCATGCTGTGTCCTGGTGTGTCCTGCTGTGTCCCGCTGTGTCCCGCTTTGTCCTCGCTGTGTCCAAGCTGTGTTCCGCTGTGTCCCCCGCTGTGTCCCGCTGTGTCCTGCTGTGTCCCACTGTGTCCCCCGCTGTGTCCCGCTGTGTCCCTGCTGTGACCCGCTCTGTCCCTGCTGTATTGACGCTGTGTCCCGGTGTGTCCCACTGTGTCCGCGCTGTGTTCCCGGCTGTGTCCTGCTGTGTACCCCTCTGTGTCCCCAGCTGTGTCCCGCAGTGTCCCCGGCTGTGACCCGCTGTGTTCCGCTGTGTCCCCCGCTGTGTCCCCACTGTGTGCCCCCGGTGTCCCGCTGTGTCCCCTCTCTGTCCCCAGCTGTCCCCCACTGTTTCCCCCTCTGTGTCCCACTGTGTCCCGCTGTGTCGCCCGTTTTGCCCCGCTGTGCCCCTGCAGTGTCCCCGCTGTGTCCCACTGTGTCACACTGTGTCCCGTGTTGTCCTGCTTTGGCCCCCGCTGTGACCTCGCTGTGTTTCTCTCTGTGTCCCGCTGTGTACCCTTCTGTGTCCTCCGCTGTGTCCCGCTGTGTACCCCGCTGTGTCCAGCTGTGTCCTCGCTGTGTCCCCCGCTGTCTCCTGCTTTGTCCCACGCTGTGTCCCGCTGTGACCCGCTGTGTCCTCGCTGTGTCCCTCGCTGTGTCCCGTTGTGTCGAGCTGTGTCCCCGCTGTGTCCCGCTGTGTCCCGCTGTCTCCCGCTGTGTCCTTGCTGTGTCCCACGCTGTGTCCCGCTGTGTCCACTGCTGTGTCCCGCTGTGTTCCCGCTGTGTCCCCCTGTGTCCCCGACTGTGTCCCGCTGTGTCCCGCTGTGTCCTTGCTGTGACCTGCTCTGTGCCCGCTGTATCGACGCTTTGTCCCGCTCTGTCCCGCTGTGTCCGCGCTGTGTTCCCCGCTGTGTCCCGCTGTGAACCCCTCTGTGTCCCCTCCTGTGTCCCGCTCTGTCCCCCGCTGTGACCTGCTGTGTCCCGCTGTGTCCCCCACTGTGTCCCTGCTGTCTCCCCGTTGTGTCACACTGTGTCCTGCTGTGTACTGCTGTGTCTCCCGCTGAGTTCCTCTGTGTCCCGCTGTGGCCCAATGTGTCCTCGCTGTGTCAGGCTCTGTCCTGCTCTGTCCCCGCTGTGTCCCGCTGTGTCCCCACTGTGTGCCCGCTGTGTCCCTCTGTGTACCCTGCTGTGTCCAGCGGTGTCCCTGCTGTGTCCCGCTGTGTCACCTCTCTGTCCTCTGCTGTCCTCCCTGTGTCCCCCGCTGTGTCCCACTGTGTCCCGCTGTGTCCTGCTGTGTCACACTGTGTCCCGTGTTGTCCCGCTTTGTCCCCCGCTGTGACCTCGTTGTGTTTCCCGCTGTGTCCCGCTGTGTACCACTCTGTGACCCCGCTGTGTACAGCTCTGTACCCCGCTGTGTCCCGCTATGTTCCCGCAGTGTACCCGCTGTGTCCCGCTGTGTCCTCGCTGTGTCCACTGCTGTGTCCCGTTGTGTCCCCAACTGTGTACCCTGCTGTGTCCCGCTGTGTCTCCGCTGTATCGACGCTGTGTCCTGCTGGGTCCCGCTGTGTCCTCGCTGTGTTCCCCGTTGTGTCCCGCTGTGTACCCCGCTGTGTCCCCCGCTGTGTCCCTGCTGTGTCCCTGCTGTGTCCCCACTGTGTCCCGCTGTGTCCCGCTTTGTCCTCACTGTGTCCCAAGCTGTGTTCCGCTGTGTCCCCCGCTGTGTCCCGCTGTGTCCCGCTGTGTCCCCGCTGTGTCCCGCTGTGTCCCACGCTGTGTCCCGCTGTGTCCCTGCTGTGACCCGCTCTGTCCCCGCTGTATTGACGCTGTGTCCCGGTGTGTCCTGCTGTGTCCTTGCTGTGTTCCCGGCTGTGTCCCGTTGTGTACCCCTCTGTGTCCCCCGCTGTGTCCCGCAGTATCCCCGGCTGTGACCCGCTGTGTCCCACTGTGTCACACTGTGTCCCGTGTTGTCCTGCTTTGGCCCCTGCTGTGACCTCACTGTGTTTCTCTCTGTGTCCCGCTGTGTACCCTTCTGTGTCCCCCGCTGTGTCCCGCTGTGTACCCCGCTGTGTCCAGCTGTGTCCTCGCTGTGTCCCCCGCTGTCTCCTGATTTGTCCCACGCTGTGTCCCGCTGTGACCTACTGTGTCCTCGCTGTGTTCCCCGCTGTGTCCCGTTGTGTCCCCGCTGTGTCCACTGCTGTGTCACGCTGTGTACCCCGCTGTGTCCCGCTCTGTTCCCGCAGTGTCCCCGCTGTGTCCCGCTGTTTCCCACTGTGTCCCGTGGTGTCCCCCGATGTGTCCCCCGGTGAGTCCCCGCTGTGTCCCGCTGTGTCCCCCACGGTTCAGGCTGTGTCTTCTGCTGTGTCCCCGCTGTGTCCCGCTGTGTCCCGCTGTGTCCTCGCTGTGTCCCACGCTGTGTTCCGCTGGGTCCTCGCTGTGTCCCGCGATGTGTCCCGTTGTGTCCCCAGCTGTGTCCCCGCTATGTCCTGATGTGTTCCTGCTGAATCGACCCTGTGTCCCACTTTGTCCCGCTGTGTCCTCGCTGTGTTCCCAGCTGTGTCCCGCTGTGTACCCCTCTGTGTCCCCCTCTGTGTCCCGCTGTGTTCCCCGTTGTGTCCCGCTGTGTCCCGCTGTGTCCCTGCTGTGTCCCTGCTGTGTCCCCACTGTGTCCTGCTGTATACTGCTGTGTCCCCCGCTGAGTCCCGCTGAGTCCCCGCTGTGTCCCGCTGTGTCCCCCATGTGTCCCCCGCTGTGTCCCATTGTGTCCCGCTGTGTCCCCCACTGTTTCCTCCGCTGTGTACGGCTGTCTCCCCCGCTGTGTCCCCCTTTGTCCACTGCTGTGCCCCCGCTATGTCTCGCTTTTTCCCCGGCTGTGTCCCGCTGTGTCCTCACTTTGTCCCCCGCTGTGTCCCGCTGTGTCCTCGCTGTGTCCCGCTGTGTCCCGCTATGTCCCCGGTGTGCCCGCTGTGTCCCGCTGTGTAACCCGCTGTGTCCAGCTGTGT
>NW_012303437.1:0-3056 GCF_000151885.1 Dipodomys ordii
ACCGTGTTGAGTCCCGCTATATCCCCGCTGTGTCCCGTTTTGTCATCGCTGTGTCCCCCGCTGTGTCCCGCTGCGTCCCGCTGTGTCCCCCGCTGTGTCCCGCTGTGTCCCCCTCTGTGTCCCGCTGTGTCCCCTGCTGTGTCCCTGCTGTGTCCCGCTGTGTTCCGCTGTGTCACGCTGTGTCCTCGCTGTGTCTCCCGCAGAGTCCCGCAGTGTCCTCGCTGTGTCCCTCACTGTGTCCTGCTTTGTCCACTGCTGTGTCCCGCTGTGTACCCCTCTGTGTCCCCCGCTGTGTCCCCCTGCTGTGTCCGCTGTGTCCCGCTTTGTCCCCCGCTGTGTCCCTGCTGTGCTCCGCTGTGTACCGCTGTGTCTCGCTGTGTACTGCTGTGTCCCCCGCTGAGTCCTGCTGTGTCCCCGCTGTGTCCCAATGTGTCCTCGCTGTGTCCCCCGCTGTGCCCCGCTGTGTCCCTCCTGTGTCCCCCACTGTGTCCCGCTGGGTCCCTCTGTGTCCCCTGCTTTGTACCCTGCTCTGTCCCACTGTGTCCTCCGCTGTGTCCCGCTTTGTCATCGCTGTGTCCCCCGCTGTGTCCCGCTGTGTCCCACTGTGTCCTGTTGTGACCTGCTATGTCCCCCACTGTGTCCCGTTGTGTCCCCAGCTGTGTACCCCGCTGTGTCCCGCTGTGTCCCCGCTCTATAGATGCTGTGTCCCTCGCTGTTTCCCGCTGTGTCCCCCGCTGTGTCCTGCTGTGTCCTCCCTGTGGCCCCGCTGTGTCCCGCTGTGTCCCCGGTTGTGTCCCGCTGGGTCCCCTGCTGTGTCACTGCTGTGTCCCGCTGTGTTCCACTGTGTCCCGCTGTGTCCTTGCTGTGTCTCCCGCAGTGTCCCACAGTGTCCTCGCTGTGTCGCCCGCTGTGTCCTGCTTTGTCCACTGCTGTGTCCCGCTGTGTACACCTCTGTGTCACCCGCTCTGTCCCTGCTGTGACCCGCTGTGTCCCGCTGTGTCCCGCTGTGTACTGCTGTGTCCCCCGCTGTGTCCCCGCTGTGTCCCAATGTGTCCTCGCTGTGTCCCCCCCTGTGTCCCGCTGTGTCCCCCCTGTGTCCCCCGCTGTGTCTCACGCTTTATCCCGTCTGTGTCCCACTCTGTCCCGCTGTGTCCCGCTGTGCCCACACTGTGTCCCGTTGTGTCCACAGCTGTGTAGCCCGCTGTGTCCCGCTGTGTCCCCGCTGTATCGACGCTGTGTCCCACTTGGTCATGCTGTGTCCTCCCTGTGTTCCCCGCTGTGTCCCGTTGTGTCCCCGCTGTGTGCCCGCTGTGTCCCGCTGTGTACTTCGTTGTGTCCAGCTGTGTCACCGCTGTGTCCTCGCTGTGTCCGCCGCTGTGTCCCACTGTGTCCTCACTGTGTCCCCCTCTGTGTCCCGCTGTGTCCCCCGCTATGTCCCGCTGTGTCCAGCTGTGTCCCGCTCTGTCCCCGCTTTGTGCCCGCTGTGTCCCGCTGTGTACTCCGTTGTGTCCAGCTGTGTCACCGCTGTGTCCCGCTGTATCCTCTCTTTGTCTCCACTGTCCCCCGCTGTGTCCCCCCGCTGTGTCCCCCGCTGTGTCCCGCTGTGTCCCGCTGTGTCCCTCTGTGTCCCCCGCTTTGTCCCGCTGTGTCGACGCAGTGTTCCCTCTGTGTCCTGCTGTGTCACACTGTGTCCCATGGTGTCCCGCTTTTTCCCCCGCTGTTTCCCCCGCTGAGTCCCCTTTGTGTCCCCACTGTGTCCCGCTGTGTCCCGCTGTGTCCTAGCTGTGTCCCCCGCTGTGTCCCGCTGTGTCCCGCTGTGTCCTTGCTGTGTCCCCCGCTGTCTCCCGCTCTGTCCCCCGCAGTGTCTCATGCTTTATCACTTCTGTGTCCCACTCTGTCCCGCTGTGTCCCGCTGTGCCCACACTGTGTCCCGTTGTGTCCAGAACTGTGTATCCCGCTGTGACCCCGCTGAGTCCCCGCTGTGTCCCCGCTGTGTCCCCCGTTGTCTCCCACTCTGTCCCCCGCTGTGTCTCACGCTTTGACCCCGCTGTGTCCCACTGTGTCCCGCTGTGTCCCGCTGTGCCCACACTGTGTCCCGTTGTGTCCACAGCTGTGTACCACGCTGTGTAACGCTGTGTCCCCGCTGTATCTACGCTGTTCCTCGCTGTGTCCCGCTGTGTCCCCCGCTGTGTCCCCCGCTGTGTCCTCGCTGTGTCCCCAGCTGTGTCCCACTTTGTCCTAGCTGGGTCCCCCGCTGGGTCCCGCTGTGTCCCCCGCTGTGTCCCACTGTGTTCCGCTGTGTCCCGCTCTGTCCCTGCTGTTTCCCGCTGTGTCCCGCTGTGTCCTCGGTGCCTCCCCCGCTGTGTCCAGCTGTGTCCCCCGCTGTGTCCCGCTGTGTCCCGCTGTGTCCCGCTCTGTCCCTGCTGTGTCCCGCTGTGCCCTGCTGTGTCGTCGCTGTGTCCCCCGCTGTCTCCCGCTCTGTCCCTCGCTGTGTCTCACGATTTGTCCTTGCTTTGTCCCACTGTGTCCCGCTGTGTCCGCTGTGTCCCCACTGTGTCCCGTGGTGTCCACAGCTGTGTAACACGCTGTGTAATGCTGTGTACCCGCTGTATCGACGCTGTGTCCCGCTGGGTCCCGCTGTGTCCTTGCTGTGTTCCCCGCTGTGTCCCGCTGTGTACCCCTCTGTGTCCCCTGCTGTGTCCCGCATTGTCCCGCTGTGTACTGCTGTGTCGCCTGCTGAGTCCCGCTGTGTCCCCGCTGTGTCCCAATGTGTTCTCGCTGTGTCCCCCGCTGTGTCCCACTGTGTCCCAACTGTGTCCCCCGCTGTGTCCCTCTGTGTCCCCCGCTTTGTCACCGCTGTGTCCCGTTGTGTCCTCGCTCTGTCCCCCTCTGTCTCCCACTCTGTCCCCCGCTGTGTCTCACGCTTTCTCCCCGCTGTGTCCAAATGTGTCCCGCTGTGTCCCGCTGTGCCCCCACTGTATCCCCTTGTGTCCACAGCTGTGTACCACGCTGTGTAACGCTGTGTCCCCGCTGTATCGACGCTGTGTCCCGCTGGG
>NW_012303438.1:0-3056 GCF_000151885.1 Dipodomys ordii
GCTGTGTTCCCCCGCTGGTCCCCCTGTGTCCCCCGCTGTGTCCCGCTGTGTACCGCTGTGTCCTGCTGTGTCCACGCTGTGTTCCCGGCTGTGTCCCGCTGTGTACCCCTCTGTGTCCCACCCCTGTGTCCCGCTGTGTCCCCGCTGTGACCCGCTGTGTCCCGCTTTGTCCCCTGCTGTGTCCACACTGTGTGCCCCTTGTGTCCCGCTGTGTACCCCGCTGTGTCCAGCTGTGTTCCTTCTGTGTCCCGCTGTGTCCCCTCTCTGTCCCCTGCTGTCCCCCTTAGTGTCTCCAGCTGTGTCCCCTCTCTGTCCCCTGCTGTCCCCCGCTGTGTCTCCCGCTGTGTCCCGCTGTGTCCCGCTGTGTCGCCAGCTTTGTCCCGCTGTGCCCTTGCAGTGTCCCCGCTGTGTCACACTGTGTCACACTGTGTCCCGTGTTGTCCCGCTTTGGCCCCCGGTGTGACCTCGCTGTGTTTCTCGCTGTGTCCCGCTGTGTCCTCGCTGTGTCCCCCGCTGTGTCCCGCTGTGTCCCCCGCTGTGACCCGCTGTGTCCTGCTGTGTCCCCAACTGTGTCCCTGCTGTCTCCCCGGTGTGTCACACTGTTTCCCGCTGTGTACTGCTGTGTCTCCCGCTGAGTTCCTCTGTGTCCCGCTGTGTCCCAATGTGTCCTCGCTGTGTCACGCTCTGTCCTGCTCTGTCCCCGCTGTGTCCCGCTTTGTCCCGCTGTGTCCGCACTGTGTGCCCGCTGTATCCCTCTGTGTACCCCGCTGTGTCCGCTGTGTCCCCTCTCTGTAAAATCTGCTGTCCCCCGCTGTGTCCCCCGCTGTGTCCCCCGCTGTGTCCCCCGCTGTGACAGCTGTGTCCCGCTGTGTCCCCCGCTGTGTCCCCACTGTGTGCCCCCTGTGTCCCACTGTGTACCCCGCTGTGTCCAGCTGTGTTTCCGCTGTGTCCACTGCTGTGTCCTGCTGTGTACCCCGCTGTGTCCCGCTATGTTCCGCAGTGTCCCCGCTGTGTCCCGCTGTGTCCCGCTCTGTCCCTGCTGTGTCCCGCTGTGACCCCCTGTGTCCCCCGCTGTGTCCCGCTATGTTCCCGCAGTGTCCCCGCTGTGTCCCGCTGTGTCCCACTGTGTCCCGTGGTGTCCCAGTTTGTCCTTCGCTGTGTCCCCAGGTGAGTCCCCGCTGTGTCCCGCTGTGTCCCCACTGGGTCACGCTGTGTCCCCACAGGGTCACCGCTGTTTCCCGCTGTGACCCGCTGTGTTCCGTGGTATCCCGCTTTGTCCCCCGCTGTGTCCCCCGCTGAGTCCCCGCTGTGTCCCCCGCTTTGTACCGCTGTGTCCGTGCAGTGTCCCCGCTGTGTCCCGCTGTGTCACACTGTCCCGTGGTGTCCTGCTTTGTCTCCCGCTGTGTCCCCCACTGAGTCCCCTCTGTATCGCAACTGTGTCCCGCTGTGTCCTCGCTGTGTCCCCTGCTGTCTCCCGCTGTGTCCCCCGCTGTATCCCGCGCCCCACTGTACCGCTGTGTCCTCGCTGTTTCCCCCACTGTGTCCAGTTGTGTCCTCCGTGTATCCCAAGCTGTGTCCCGCTGTGTCCCTCTGTGTACCCCGCTGTGTCCTGCTATGTTCCCGCAGTGTCCTCGCTGTGTCCCGCTGTGTCCCGCTTGTCCTCGCTGTGTCCCCCGCTGTGTCCCTTTGTGACCCCATCTATGTACCCCGCTGTGTCCTGCTGTGTCCCCACTGTATCGACGCTGTGTCCTGCTGGGTCCCGCTGTGTCCTCGCTGTGTTCCTCATTGTGTCCCGCTGTGTCCCCCGCTGTGTCCCCTGCTATGTCCTCGCTGGGTCACCCGCTGGGTCCCGCTGTGTCCCCCGCTGTGTCCCGCTGTGTCCGACTGTGTCCCGCTCTGTCCCCGCTGTGTCCCGCTGTGTCCTGCTGTGTCCCTCTGTGTGCCCGCTGTGTCCCGCTGTGTACCCCGCTGTGTCCAGCTGTATCACCGCTGTGTCCCGCTGTGGCCCGTCTCTGTCTCCGCTGTGTCCCGATGTGTCCCCCGCTTTGTCCCGCTGTGTCCCGCTGTGTCCCCCGCTTTGTCCTGCTGTGTCCCCGCAGTGTCTCGCTGTGTCCCACTGTTTCACACTGTGTCCCGTGGTGTCCCCGCTGTTTCCTGCTGTTTCCCCCGCTGTGTCCCCCGCTATGTCCTGCTGTGTCCCCCACTGTGTCCCGCTCTGTCCTTGCTGTGTTCCCCGTTGTGTCCCCTGCTGAGTATCCGCTGGTTCACCGCTGTGTCCCGCTGTTTCCTCGCTGTGTCCCCTGCTGTCTCTGTCTCTGTCCCCCGCTGTGTCTCACGCTTTGTCCCTGCTGTGTCCCACTGTGTCCCGCTGAGTCCGGCTGTGCCGCCACTGTTTCCCGTTGTGTCCTCAGCTATGTACCACGCCTTGTAATGCTGTGTCCCCGCTGTATCGACTCTGTGTCCCGCTGTGTCCCACTGTGTCCTCGATCTGTTCCCCACTGGGTCCCGCTGTGTCCCCCGCTGTGTCCCCCGCTGTGTCCTCGCTGTGTCCCCTGCTGTGTCCCGCTGTGTCCTCTCTGGGTCCACCACTGTGTGCCCCTGTGTCCCCCGCTGTGTCGCGCTGTGTCCGGCTGTGTCCCGCTCTGTCCCCGCTGTGTCCCCACTGTGTGCCTGCTGTGTCCCGCTGTGTCTCCCGCTTTGTCCCACTGTGTCCCATTGTGTCCCTGCTATGTCCTGCTGTGTCCCGCTGTGTCCCCGCTGTGTGCCCGCTGTGTCCCACTGTGTACCCCGCTGTGTCCATCTGTGTCACCGCTGTGTCTCGCTGTGGCCACTCTCTGTCTCTACTGTCCCCCGCTGTGTGCCCCGCTGTGGCCCGCTGTGGCCCGCTGTGTCCCCCGCTTTGTCCTGCTGTGTCCCGCAGTGTCGCCGCTGTGTCCCGCTGTGTAACACTGTGTCCCATGGTGTCCCACTTTGTCCCACAATGTGTCCCCCGCTGAGTACCCTCTGTGTCGCCGCTGTGTCCCACTGTGTCCTCGCAGTGTCCCCCGCTGGTCCCG
>NW_012303439.1:0-3056 GCF_000151885.1 Dipodomys ordii
GGACACAGCGGGACACATTGGGGACACAGCGAGACAAAGAGGCGGACACAACAGGACCGAGTGGGACACATCGGGGACACAGCGGGGACACAGCGGGACACAGCGGGGACACAGCGGGACACAGCGGGACACAGCGGGGAAAAAGTGAGAACAGAGCGGGACACAGCGTCGACACAGCGGGGACACTGTTGGATACAAAGCGAGACACCTCGGGACACAGCGGGACACAGCGGGGCCACAGCGGGACACAGCGAGGACCCAGTGGGACAGAGCGGGACACAGCGGGGACAAAGTGAGAACAGTGCTGTACACAGCGTGGACACAGCGTGGACACAGCGGGGACACAGCGGGACACAGCGGGGGAGAGCGGGGACACAGAGGGACACAGCGGGACACAGCGGGGACACAGCGGGGACACAGCGGGGGACAGCAAGCACACAGCGGGACACAGTGGGACACAGGGGGACACTGCGGGACACAGCGGGGGACAGCAGGCACACAGCGGGACACAGCAGGACACAGCGGGGGACACAGCAGGGGACACAGCAGGACGCAGCAGGGGACACAGCGGGGACAAAGCGGGACTAAGCGGGGACCCAGCGGGACCCAGTGGGACACGGCGGGGGACACACCGGCATACAGAAGACACACAGCGGGACACAGCGGGACACAGCAGGGACATAGTGGGGGACACAGCAGGACATAGCCGGGACACAGCAGGACACAATGGGGGACACAGCGGGGGACAAAGAGGCAGACACAGCAGGACAGAGCGGGACACATCGGGGAATCCCGTGGACACAGCGGGACACAGCGGGGACACAGTGGGGGACACAGCGGGGGACAAAGCGAGACACCACGGGACACAGCAGGACACAGCGGGGACACAGCGTGGACACAGCGGGGACAGAGCGGTAACAAAGCTGGGACACAGCGGGACACAGCGGGACACAGCGGGGACACTGCGGGACACAGCGTGGACACAGCGGGACACAGCGGGACACAGTGGGACTCAGCGGGGGACACAGCGGGACACAGCGGGGGACATAGAGGCGGACACAGCGGGACACAGCGGGACACAGCGGGACACAGCGGGACACAGCGGGGACACAGCAGTGGACACTTCGGGACACAGCGGGGGACACAGCGAGGACACAGCAGGACACAGCATGGACACAGCGGAGGACAGCCTGGACACAGCGGGACACAGCGGGACACAGCAGCGACAGAGCGGTGACAAAGCGGGGGACAGCAGGGAGACACAGCGTGAAACAGTGGGGCACAGGGGGACACAGTGGTGACACAGAGGTAAACAGCGGGACACAGCGGGGACACAGCAAGACACAGCTGGACACAGCGGGAGACACAACGGGACACAGAAGGGGACATAGCAGGACACAGCCGGGGACAAAGCGGGAGACACAGCGGGACACAGCGGGGGACACAGCAGTGGACACAGCGGGACACAGCGGGGGACACAGCGAGGACACAGCAGGACACATCGTGGACACAGCGGGGGACAGCGGGGACACAGCGGGACACGGAGGGACACAGCGGGGACACAACGGGACAAAGCGGGAACCAAACGGGATACAGCGGAAGACACAGTGGGGGACACACCGGGATACAGCAGGCACACAGCGGGACACAGCTGGACACAGCAAGGACATAGCAGGGGACATAGCGGGACACAGCCGGGACACAGCAGGGATACAGCAGGGACACAGCAGGACACAGCGGAGGACACAGCAGGGGACACAGCCGGGGACACAGCGGGGACACAGCGGGACACAGCAAGTACCCAGCGGGACAGAGCGGGACCCAGCGGGGACAAAGTGAGAACAGAGCGGGACACAGCGTGGACACAGCGGGGACACAGCGAGAAACAGCGGGGGAGAGCGGGGACACAGACGGACAAAGCGGGACACAGCAGGGACACAATGGGGACACAGCGGGGGACAGCAAGCACACAGCAGGACACAGCGGGACACAGGGGGACACAGCGGGACACAGCGAGGAACACAGTGGGGGACGCAGCGGGGGACAATGCGCGGACACAGCGGGACATAGTGGGAACCCAGCGAGACAAAGCGGGGGACACAGCGGGGGACACACCGGGATACGGCGGGGAACACAGCGGGACACAGCAAGGACACAGTGGGACACAGCGGGGGACATAGCGGGACACAGCGGGAGGACACAGTGGGACACAGCGGGGGACACAGCGGGACACAGCGGGACACAGCGGGGGACACAACGGGACATAGCGGGCGACAGATAGGGACACAGCGGGGGAAAAAGCGGGAGAAACAGAGGGAAACAGCGGGGGACACAGCGGGACACTCGGGGACACAGTGGGAACAGAGCGGGACACAGCGGGGACACAGCAGGACACAGTGGGACACAGCGGAACACACACAGTGGGACTCAGCGGGGGACACAGCGGGACACAGCGGGGGACATAGAGGCGGACACAGGGGGACACAGCGGGGACACAGCGGGACACAGCGGGGGTCATAGCAAGGACACAGCGGGACACAGGAGGACAAAGTGGGGACACAACAGGGACACAGCGTGGGCCACAATGGGACACAGCAGGGGACACAGCGGGACACAGCGCGACACAGCGGGGACACAGCAGGGGACACAGCGATGACACAGCTGGACACAGCGGGGACACAGCGGGACACAGCGGGGACACAGCGGGACACAGCGGGGACACAGCGGGACACAGTGGGGGAAACAGCGGGGGACACACCGGGATACAGCGGGGAAGACAGCGGGACACAGCGGGACACAGTGGGGACACAGCGGGACACAGCGGGACACAGCGGGGGACAGAGAGGGCGACACAGCGGCACACAGCGAGGGACACAGTGGGACACAGTGGGGGACAAATCAGAAGACACAGCGGGACACAGCGGGGGATAAAGTGGGACACAGCGGGACAAAATGGGACACAGTGGGACACAGCGGGGGACACCGCAGGGGACAGCGCGGACATACGGGGGACAGCCGGACACAGCGGGACAGAGCGGGGGAACACAGCGGGACAG
>NW_012303440.1:0-3055 GCF_000151885.1 Dipodomys ordii
TTCTCCTTCTGCAATCTTCTTCTGCTTCTGCTTCTGCTGCTTCTTCTGCTTCTGCTTCTCCTTCTTCTGCTTCTCCCTCTGATTCTGCTTCTTATGCTTATTCTTTTTCTTCTGCTTCTGCTTCTCCTGCTTCTACTGCTTCTCCTTCTCCTTCTTCTCCTTCTTCTCCTTCTCCTTCTCCTTCTCCTTCTTCTTCTTCTTCTTCTGCTTCTTCTTCTTCTTCTTCTTCTTCTTCTTCTTCTTCTTCTTCTTCTTCTTCTTCTTCTTCTTCTTCTTCTTCTTCTTCTTCTTCTTCTTCTTCTCCTTCTCTTTCTGCTGCTTCTGCTTTTCCTGCTTCTTCTTCTTCTACTGCTTCTCTTTCTGCTTCTCATTCTGCTTCTGCTTCTTCTTCTGCTTCTCCTATTGCTTCTGGGCACTTCCTTCTCCTTCTCCTACTTCTCCTTCTCCTTCTGCTTCTTCTGCTTCTCCTGCTTCTCTTTCTGCATCTTCTTCTGCTTCTGCTTCTCCTTCTGCTGCTTCTTCTGCTTCTGTTTCTCCTTCTGCTTCTCCTTCTGCTTCTTCTGCTTCTCCTTCTGCTTCTCCTTCTGTTTCTCCTTCTCGTTCTTCTGCTTTTACTTTTGCTTCTCCTTCTGCTTCTGCTGCAACTGCTACTGCTTCTGCTTCTTCTGTTTCTTCCGCTTCTCCTTCTCCTTTTGATTCTCTTTCTGCTTCTGCTTCTCCTTCAGCTTCTCATTCTGCTTCTCCAGATTCTGCTTCTTCTGCTTCTCCTGCTTCTCCTTCTGCTTCAGGTTCTGCTTCTGCTTCTTCGGATTCTTATGCTTCTGGTTCTCCTGCTTCTGCTTCTTCTGCTTCCCCTCCTTCTCTTTCTGCTTCTCCTTCTGTTTCTGCTTCTCCATCTGCTTCTGCTTCTGCTTCTTGTCCTTCTGCTGTTTCTTCTGCTTCTGCTTCTCCTGCTTCTGCTTCTTCTGCTTTTCCTGCTTCTCTTTCTGCTTCTCCTTCTGCTTCTGCTCCTCCTTCTGCTTCTGCTCCTTCTATTTCTTCTGTTTCTTCTTCTTCTGCTTCTCCCGCTCTGCTTCTTCTGCTTCTCCTGCTTCTCGTTCTGCTTCTCTTCGTCGGCTTCTCTTTCTACTTCTCCTTCTGCTTCTTCTGATTCTGCTTCTTCTCCTTCTGCTTCTGCTTCTTCTGCTTCTCCTGCTACTCCTTCTGCATCTCCTTCTGCTTGTGCTTTTCCTTCTGCTTCTTCTTCTTCTTCTGCTTCTTCGTCTGTTTCTGCTTCTTCTGTTTTTCCTGCTTCTCCTTCTGCTTCTCATTCTTCTTCTCCTTCTGTTTCTCCTTGTCGTTATTCTGCTATTCCTTCTGCTTCTCTATCTGTTTCTGCATCTTCTGCTTTTTCTGCTACTGCTTATGCTTCTTCTGCTTCTCTTTCTGCTTCTCCTCCTGCTTTTGCTTCTCTTTCTGCTTCTGCTTCTCCTTCTTCTCCAGATTCTGCTTCTTCTGCTTCTCCTTCTTCTTCTGCTTCAGGTTCTGCTTCTGCTTCTTCTGCTTCAGGTTCTGCTTCTCCTTCTGTTTCTGCTTCTCTTTCTGCTTCTGCTTCTTATCCTTCTTCTATTTCTTTTGATTCTGCTTCTCCTGCTTCTGCTTCTCCTGCTTCTCCTTCTGTTTCTCCTTATGCTTCTCCTTCTGCTTCTCCTTCTTCTGCTTCTACTTCTGCTTCTGCTTCTCCTTCTGAATCTTCTTCTGTTTCAATTTCTCCTTCTTCTGCTTTTCATTCTGCTTCTGCTTCTCCTGCTTCTGCTTCTTCTGCTTCTTCTGCTTCTCCCACTGCTTCTGCTTCTGGTTCTTTTGCTTATTCTTTTTCTTCTGCTTCTGCTTCTCCTGCTTCTGCTTCTTCTGCTTCTCCTTTTGCTTCTGCTTCTCCGTCTGCTTCTGCTTCTTCTCTTCTCCTTCTTCTGTTTCTTCTGCTTCTGCTTTTCCTGCTTCTTCTCCTTCTGCTTCTCCTACTTCTCCTTCTGCTTCTGCGTCTCATTCTCCTTCTCCTTCAATTTCTCCTTCTTGTGCTTCTCATTCTGCTTCTGCTTCTGCTTCTCCTGCTTCTTCTGTTTCTCCTTCTGTCTCCTTCTGCTTCTCTTTCTGCTTCTGATTCTCCTTCTGCTCCTCCTACTCCTAATCCTTCTCTTTCTCCTTCTTCTTCTTCTGCTTCTCGTTCTGCTTCTGCTTCTTCTGCTTGTTCTGTTTCTTCTGCTTCTGCTTTTCAAGCTTCTGCTGCTTCTGCTTCTCCTTCAGCATTTAGGTTCTCCTTCTGCTTCTAGGGCTTCTTCTATTTCTTCTGCTTCTGCTTCTCCTGCTACTTCTTCTTCCTTTTCTTCTGCTTCTCTTTCGGCTTCTCCTTCTGCTTCTGCTTCTCCTTCTGCTCCTTCACCTTCTTCTGTTTCTTCTTCTTCTTCTTCTTCTTCTTCTTCTTCTTCTTCTTCTTCTTCTTCTTCTTCTTCTTCTTCTTCTTCTTCTTCTTCTTCTTCTTCTTCTTCTTCTTCTTCTTCTTCTTCTTCTGCTTCTCCCGCTTCTGCTTCTTCTGCTTCTCCTGCTTGTCCTTCTCCTTCAGCTTCTCCTTCTCCTTCTTCTCCTTTTGTATCTGCTTCTGCTCCTTCTGATTCTCCAACTTCTCCTTCTTCTTCTCCTTCTGTTTCTGCTTCTCTTTCTGCTTCTCCATCTCCTTGGACTTCACCTTCAGCTGCTCTTTATCATTCTTCTGATTCTCCCTCTGCTACTGCTTCTTATGCATCTTCTTTATCTTCAGCTTCAGCTTCTCCTGCTACAGCTTCTATATGCTTCTACTGCTTCTTCTTCTGCTTCTTCTGCCTCTACTTCTCATTGTGCTTTCTGCTTCTCCTGCTTGTATTTCTGCTTCTTCTGCTGCATCTCCTTCTGCTGCTTCATACTACTTACTCCATCTGAATCACTATTAGATACACCATCAGCTTAAGCTTATTCAGTATCTTAAGCCTGAATTTCTAGTTCTACTTCTTCTGATGATTCTCCTACTGCTTCTGCTTAAAAT
>NW_012303441.1:0-3055 GCF_000151885.1 Dipodomys ordii
GTTTGTCTCGCTGTGTACGCCCGCTGGGGTGCAGCTTGTCCCCCGCTGTATCGACTATGTGTCCCCGCTGAGTCTCGCTGTGTCCTCGGTGTGTCCCCCCGCTGTCTCCCGCTTAGTCCCCACGCTGTGTCCCGCTGTGTTCCCGCTGTGTCCCGCTGTGTCCCATGCTGTGTCCCGCTGTGTCTACTGCTGTGTCCCTGCTGTGTCCCTCTGTGTTCCACTGTGTCCCGGTGTGTACCGCTGTGTCCTTGCTGTGTCATATGCTGTGTTCCACTGTGTCCTCGCTGTATCTCCCGATGTGTCTCTTTGTGTTCCCAGGTGTGTATCCGCTGTGTTCCGCTGTGTCCTAGCTGTGTCCCCTGCTGTGTCCCGTTGTGTCCCCAGCTGTGTACCACGCTGCGTCCCGGGTGTCCCCGCTGTGTCCTCGCTGTGTCCGCCGATGTGTCCCTATGTGTCCCCATGTGTGTACCCGCTGTGTCCCGCTGTGTCCCTGCTATGTCCCGCTGTGTACCCTTCTGTGTCCCACTCTGTGTCCCTCGGTGTCCCCCGCTGTGTCCCGCTGTGTCCCGCTGTGTCCCGCTGAGTATTGCTGTGTCCCCTGCTGAGTCCCGCTGTGTCCCCATTGTGACCCGCCTGTGTCCCCCGCTGTGTCCCGCTGTGATCCGCTGTGTCCCCCACTGTATCCCCCTCTGTGTCCCGTTGTGTCCTCGCTGTGTCCCCCGCTGTGTCCCTCTGTGTCCCCCGCTGTGTCCCGCTGTGTCCCTGCTGTGACAGGCTGTGTCCCGCTGTGTCCCCGCTGTGTCCCGCTGTGTACCCCGCTGTGTCCAGCTTTGTTCCCGCTGTGTCTCGTTGTGTCCTACGCTGTGTCCCCCACTGTGTCCCGCTTTGTCCCCCGCTGTGTCCCCCGGTGAGTCCCCGCTGTGTCCCCGCTGTGTCTTGCTGTGTCCTCCCTGTGTCCCCCGCTGTGTCCAGCTGTGTCCCCCACTGGGTCCCGCTGTGTCTACTGTTGTGTCCCCGCTGTGTTCCGCTGTGTCCTCAGTGTGTCCCACGCTGTATTCTGCTGTGTCCTCGATGTGTCCCCCGATGTGTCCCGTTGGGTCCCCAGCTGTGTACCCCGCTGTGTCCCGCTGTGTACCCCTCTGTGTCCTGCTCTGTGTCCCGCTGTTTCCCACACTGTGTCCCGCTGTGTCCGCTGTGTCCCCCGCTGTGTCCCTTCTGTGTCCCCGATGTGTCCCGCTGTGTACTGCGGTGGCCATGCTGAGTCCCGCTGTGTCCCCGCTGTGTCCCGCTGTGTCCCCCCTGTATCCCCCGCTGTGTCCCACTGTGTCCCGCTGTGTCCCCCGCTGTGTCCCCCGCTGTGTCCCACTGTGTCCCCCGCTGTGTCCCGCTGTGTTCCCCGCTGTGTGCCGCTGTGTTCTTGCTGTGTCCCCCGCTGTGTCCCCCGCTGTGTCCCGCTGTGTCCCCCGCTGTGTCCCACTGTGTCCCCCGCTGTGTCCCGCTGTGTTCCCCGCTTTGTGCCGCTGTGTTCTTGCTGTATCCCCCGCTGTGTCCCCCGCTGTGTCCTGCTGTGTCCCCGCAGGGTCACTGCAGTTTCACGCTGTGTACCGCTGTGTTCCGTGGTGTCCCAGTTTGTCCCCCGCTGTGTCCCCCTCTGAGTCCCTGCTGTGTCACCGCTGTGTCCCGCTGTGTCCTCGCTGTGTCCCCGCTGTTTCCCCCGCTGAGTCCCCTCTGTGTCCCCGCAGTGTAATATTTTGTCCACCCTGTGTCCCCCACTGTCTCCTGCTTTGTCCCACGCTGTGTCCCGCTTTGTCCCGCTTTGTCCTCCCTGTGTCCCCCCGCTGTGTCCCGCTGTGTCCCCGCTGTGTCCCGGCTGTATCGACGCTTTGTCCCGCTGGGTCCCGCTGTGTCCTCGCTGTGTTTCCCGCTGTGTCCCACTGTGTACACCTCTGTGTACCCCGCTGTGTCCCGTTGTGTCCCCCACTGTGACCCGCTCTGTCCCGCTGTGTCCCCGCTGTGTCCCGCTGTGTCCCCTTGTGTCCCCACTGTGTGTCCGCTTTGTCCCGCTGTGTACCCCGCTGTGTCCATCTGTGTCCCCGCTGTGTCCTGCTGTGTCCCCTCTCTGTCTCCGGCTGTCCCCCGCTGTGTCCCCCGCTTTATCCCGCTGTGTCTCTGCAGTGTCCCCGCTGTGTCCCGCTGTGTCACACTGTGTCCCGTGGTGTCCCACTTTTTCCCCTGCTGTGTCCCGCTGTGTCCCCCGCTGTGTACGTCTGTATCCACTGCTGTGTCCAGGCTGTGTCCCGCTGTGTCCCACGTTGTACACCGCTGTGTCCCGCTGTGTCCTCTCTGTGTGCTCGCTGTGTCCCGCTGTGTACCACGCTGTGTCCAGCTGTGTCTCCGCTGTGTCCCGCTGTGTCCCCTCTCTGTCCCCCGGTGTGTCCCCCGCTGTGTCCCGCTGTGTCCCGCTGTGTCCCCTGCTTTGTCTCGCCGCTGTGTCTCTGCTGGGTCCCTTTGTGTCCCGCTGTGTCGCGCTGTGTACCCCGCAGTGTCCTGCTGTGTCGCACGATGTGTCCCGCTGTGTCCCGCTGTGTCCTCATGTGTCACGCTGTGTCCTCGCTGTGTGTCCTTCTGTGTGCCGCTGTGTCTTCGCTGTGTCCCCCACTGTGTCCCGCTCTTTCCCGCTGTGTCCCGCTGTGTCCTTGCTGTGTCCTCATTTGTGTCCCGCTGTGTCTTCGCTGTGTCCCCCTCTGTGACCCCCACTGTGTCCCGCTGTGTGCCGCTGCGTCCCGCTGTGTCCCCGCTGTCTGCCGGTGTGTCACCGCTGTCCCCCGCTGTATCCCCCGCTGTGTCCCGCTGTGTCCTCGCTGTGTCCCGCTGTGTCCCCGCTGTGTCTCCGCTGTGTCCTGCTGTGTCCCCGCTGTATCCTCCTGTGTCCCGCTGTGTCCTCGCTGTGTCCTTCTGTATCACGCTGTGTCCCCCGATATGTCCCCCACTATTTCCCCGCTGTGACCCGCTGTGTCCATGCTGTGTTCCCCGCTGTGTCCCGCTGTGTACCGCT
>NW_012303442.1:0-3055 GCF_000151885.1 Dipodomys ordii
TCTAATTCTGCTTCTGCTCCTCCTACTCCTAATCCTTCTCTTTCTCCTTCATATCTCTACTTCTCGTCTGCTCTCTGCTTGTTCTGTATCTCTGCTTCTGCTTTTCCAGCTTCTGATGCTTCTGCTTCTCCTTCTGCTTCAGGTTCTCCATCTGCTTCTTCAGCTTCTTCTGTTTCTTCTGCTTCTGCTTCTCCTGCAACTGCTTCTTCTGCTTCTGTTTCTATTTCTGCTTCTCCTTCTGCTTTTGCTTCTCCTTCTGCTCCTTCTCCTTCTTCTGTTTCTTCTTCTTCTGCTGCTTCTCCCGCTTCTGCTTCTTCTGCTTCTCCTGATTGTCCTTCTGCTTCTGCTTCTCCTTCTCCCTCTTCTGCTTCTCTTTCTGCTTCTGCTTCTTCTGATTCTCCAACTTCTCCTTCTGTTTCTGCTTCTCTTTCTGCTTCTGCATCTCCTTCTGCTTCACCTTCTGCTGCTCCTTCTCCTTCTTCTGTTTCTCCCTCTGCTTCTATTTCTGCTTCTTATGCTTCTTCTTTTTCTTCTGCTTCTGCTTCTCCTGCTTCTGCTTCTTATGCTTCTACTGCTTCTTCTTCTGGTTCTGCTTCTTCGGCTTCTACTTCTCTTTCTGCTTCTGCTTCTCCTGCTTGTTTT
Organism: Dipodomys ordii; assembly: GCF_000151885.1. Taxonomy (NCBI): domain Eukaryota; kingdom Metazoa; phylum Chordata; class Mammalia; order Rodentia; family Heteromyidae; genus Dipodomys; species Dipodomys ordii. The sequence goes on from NW_012303442.1 coordinate 643, forward strand.
TCTGCTTCTTCTGCTGCTTCTCCTTCTGCTGCTTCTTTTACTACTCCTTGTGCTTCTCTTTTTGCTTCTCCTTCTGCTTCTGCTTCTGCTTCTTCTGTTTCTCCTGCCTGAATTTCTGGTTCTACTTCTTCTGCTGCTTCTCCTCCTGCTTCTTCTTCTCCTTCTGCTAATGTTTCTGCTTCTTCTGCTTCTTCCCTTTCGGCTTCTCCTGCTTCTGCTTCTTGTCCTTCTCCTGCTTTTCTTTCTGATTCTCATTCTGCTTCTGCTTCTCCTTCTGCTTCTCCTCCTTCACCTTCTCCTACTTCTGCTTCTCCTTCAGCTTCTGCTTCTTCTGCTTCTCCTGCTTCTCCTTCTGCACCTCCTTCTGCTTGTGCTTGTCCTTATGCTTCTGCTTCTGCTTCTCCTTCTCCTTCTTTTGCTTCTCCTTTTGCTTCTGCTTCTTCTGTTTTTCCTGCTTCTCCTTCTGCTTCTGCTTCTTCTGCTTCTCCTTATGCATCTTCTTCTGCTTCTGCTTCTCCTTCTTCTGCTTCTCCTTCTTATACTCCTACTGCTTGTCCTTCTGTTTCCCTTCTCCTTCTTGTTCTTCTGCTTTTCCTTCTGCTTCTCGTTCTGCTTCTGCTACAACTGCTACTGCTTCTACTTCTTCTGTTTCTTCTGCTTCTCCTTCTGCTTTTGATTCTCTTTCTGCTTCTGCTTCTCCTTTTGCTTCTCCTTCTGCTTCTCCAGATTCTGCTTCTTCTGCTTCTCCTGCTTCTCCTTCTGCTTCAGGTTCTCCTTCTGCTTCTTCACATTCTTATGCTTCTGCTTCTCCTGCTTCTGCTTCTTCTGCTTTCCCTCCTTCTCTTCCTGCTTCTTCTGTTCTGCTTCTCCTTCTGCTTCTGCTTCTTGTCCTTCTTGTGTTTCTTCTGCTTCTGCTTCTCAAGTTTCTGCATCTCCTGCTTCTCCTTCTGCTGCTCTTTCTGCTTCTCCTGCTGCTTTTCCTTCTCCTGCTCCTTCTTCTGCTTCTCTTTCTGCTTCTCCTTCTGTTTCTCCTACTCCTTCTCCTTCTCGTTTTTCTGCTTTTCCTTCTGCTTCTCCTTCTGCTTCTGCATCTTCTGCTTCTTCTGCTACTGCCTCTGCTTCTTCTGTTTCTTCTGATTCCCCTTCTGCTTCTCCTTCTGCTTTTGCTTCTTTTTCTGCTTCTGCATCTCCTTCTGCTTCTCCAGATTCTGCTTCTTCTGCTTCTCCTGCTTCTCTTTCTGCTTCAGGTTCTGCTTCTGCTCCTTCGGGTTCTTCTGCTTCTGCTTCTCCTGCTGCTGCTTCTTCTGCTTCTCCTGCTTCTCTTTCTGCTTTTCCTTCTGTTTCTGCTTCTCCTTCTGCTTCTTCTCCTTCCTAGTTTCTTCTGCTTCTGCTTCTCCTGCTTCTGCTTCTCCTGCTTCTCGTTGTGCTTCTCTTTCTGCTTCTCTTTCTGCTTCTCCTTCTCCTTCTTCTGCTTCTGCTTCTCCTTCTGCTTCTGCTTCAATTTCTCCTTCTGCTTCTCATTCTGCTTCTGCGTCTTCTGTTTCTTCTGCTTCTCCTGCTTCTCCTACTTCTCCTACTTCTCGTGCTGCTTCTCCTTCTGCGTCTCTTTCTGCTTCTGCTTATCCTTTTGCTTCTCCTACTCCTAATCCTTCTCTTTCGCCTTCTCCTTCTCATTCTTCTGCTTCTCCTGCTTCTCCTTCTGCATCTTCTTCTGCTTCTGCTTCTGCTTCTGCTGCTTCTTCTGCTTCTGCTTCTCCTTCTTCTGCTTCTCCCTCTGATTCTGCTTCTTATGCTTATTCTTTTTCTTCTGCTTCTGCTTCTCCTGCTTCTGCTTCTCCTGCTTCTGCTTCTTCTGCTTCTACTGCTTCTCCTTCTCCTTCTCCTTCTTCTTCTTCTTCTTCTTCTTTTTCTTCTTCTTCTTCTTCTTCTTCTTCTTCTTCTTCTTCTTCTTCTTCTTCTTCTTCTTCTTCTTCTTCTTCTTCTTCTTCTTCTTCTTCTCCTCCTCCTCCTCCTCCTCCTCCTCCTCCTCCTCATTCTTCTTCTTCTTCTTCTTCTTCTTCTTCTTCTTCTTCTTCTTCTTCTTCTTCTTCTTCTTCTTCTTCTTCTTCTTCTTCTTCTTCTTCTTCTTCTTCTTCTTCTCTTTCTGCTGCGTCTGCTTTTCCTGCTTCTTCTTCTTCTACTGCTTCTCTTTCTGCTTCTTATTCTGCTTCTGCTTCTTCTTCTGCTTCTCCTATTGCTTCTGCGTCTCTTCCTTCTCCTTCTCCTACTTCTCCTTCTACTTCTGCTTCTGCTTCTCCTGCTTCTGCTTCTTATGCTTCTACTGCTTCTTCTTCTAGTTCTGCTTCTTCTGCTTCTACTTCTCTTTCTGCTTCTGCATTCTCCTGCTTGTTTTTCTGCTTCTTCTGCTGCTTCT
>NW_012303443.1:0-3055 GCF_000151885.1 Dipodomys ordii
TCAGCTTCTAATTCTCTTTCTGCTTCTGCTTCTCCTGCCTGTTATTCTGCTTCTTCTGCTGCTTCTCCTTCTGCTGCTTCTTTTACTACTCCTTGTGCTTCTCTTTTTGCTTCTCCTTCTGCTTCTGCTTTCTGCTTCTTCTGTTTCTCCTCCCTGAATTTCTGGTTCTACTTCTTCTGCTGCTTCTCTTTCTGCTTCTGCTTCTCCTTCTGCTAATGTTTCTGCTTCTTCTGCTTCTTCTCTTTCGGCTTCTCCTGCTTCTGCTTCTTGTCCTTCTCCTGCTTCTCTTTCTGCTTCTCATTCTGCTTCTACTTCTCCTTCTGCTTCTCCTCCTTCTCCTTCTCCTACTTCTGCTTCTCCTTCAGCTTCTGATTCTTCTGCTTCTCCTGCTTCTCCTTCTGCATCTCCTTCTGCTTGTGCTTGTCCTTATGCTTCTGCTTCTGCTTCTCCTTCTCCTTCTTTTGCTTCTCCTTTTGCTTCTGCTTCTTCTGCTTTTCCTGCTTCTCCTCCTGCTTCTGCTTCTTCTGCTTCTCCTGCTTGTCATTCTGCATCTTCTTCTGCTTCTCCTTCTCCTTCTTCTGCTTCTCCTTCTGATTCTCCTTTTGCTTCTTCTTCTTCTGCTTTACCTGCGTCTCTTTCTGCTTCTCCTTCTGTTTCTCCTTCTGTTTCTCCTTCTCCTTCCTGTTCTTCTGCTTTTCCTTCTGCTTCTGCTACAACTGCTTCTGCTTCTACTTCTTCTGTTTCTTCTGCTTCTCTTTCTGCTTTTGATTCTCTTTCTGCTTCTGCTTCTCGTTCTGCTTCTTATTCTGCTTCTTCAGATTCTGCTTCTTCTGCTTCTCCTGCTTCTCCTTCTGCTTCAGGTTTTCCTTCTGCTTCTTCACATTCTTATGCTTCTGCTTCTCCTGCTTCTGCTTCTTCTGCTTTCCCTCCTTCTCTTCCTGCTTCTCCTTCTGTTTCTGCTTCTCCTTCTGCTTCTTCTTCTTGTCCTTCTTGTGTTTCTTCTGCTTCTGCTTCTCAAGTTTCTGCATCTCCTGCTTCTCCTTCTGCTGCTCTTTCTGCTTCTCCTGCTGCTTTTCCTTCTCCTGCTCCTTCTTCTGCTTCTCTTTCTGCTTCTCCTTCTGTTTCTCCTACTCCTTCTCCTTCTCGTTCTTCTGCTTTTCCTTCTGCTTCTCCTTCTGCTTCTGCATCTTCTGCTTCTTCTGCTACTGCCTCTGCTTCTTCTGTTTCTTCTGCTTCCCCTTCTGCTTCTTCTTCTGCTTTTGCTTCTCTTTCTGCTTCTGCTTCTCCTTCTGCTTCTCCAGATTCTGCTTCTTCTGCTTCTCCTGTATCTCCTTCTGCTTCAGGTTCTGCTCCTGCTTCTTTGGCTTCTTCTGCTTATGCTTCTCCTGCTGCTGCTTCTTCTGCTTCTCCTGCTTCTCTTTCTGCTTTTCCTTCTTTTTAGGCTTCTCCTTCTGCTTCTGCTTCTTCTCCTTCCTATGTTTCTTCTGCTTCTGCTTCTCCTGCTTCTGCTTCTCCTGCTTCTCGTTGTGTTTCTCTTTCTGCTTCTCCTTCTCCTTCTTCTGCTTCTCCTTCTGCTTCTGCTTCTGCTTCAATTTCTCCTTCTGCTTCTCATTCTGCTTCTGCGTCTTCTGTTTCTTCTGCTTCTCCTGCTTCTGCTTCTCCTGCTTCTCTACTTCTCGTGCTGCTTCTCCTTCTGCGTCTCTCTCTGCTTCTGCTTATCCTTTTGCTTCTCCTACACCTACTCCTTTTCTTTCGCCTTCTCCGTCTTCTTCTTCTGCTGCTTCTCCTGCTTCTTCTGCTTCTGCTTATTCTACTCTTTCTGTTTCTTCTGCTTCTGCTTCAGATTGTGCTTCTTCTGTTTCTCCTGCTTCAGATTCTGCTTATTCGGCTTCTCCTGTTTCTTCTGCTTCTGCTTCTCCTGCTTCTTCTGCTTCTCTTTCTGCTTCTCCTTCTGCTTCTGCTTCTCCTTCTGCTTCTGCTTCTGCTCTTCTCCTTCTTCTTGTTCTTTTGCTTCTGTTTCTTCTTGTTCTTTTGCTTCTGTTTCTTCTTCTTCTTCTTCTTCTTCTTCTTCTTCTTCTTCTTCTTCTTCTTCTTCTTCTTCTGTTTCTTCTGATTCTACTTCTGCTTCTCGTTCTTCTCCTCTTTCTGCTTCTACTTCTGCTTCTTCTGATTCTCCTGCTTCTCCTTCTTATTCTCCTTCTGTTTCTGCTTCTCTTTCTGCTTCTGCTTCAGATTCTGCTTCTCCTTCTCCTTCTCCTTCTTCTGCTTCTCCCACTGCTTCTGCTTCTTTTGCTTATTCTTTTTCTTCTGCTTCTGCTTCTCCTGCTTCTGCTTCTTCTGCTTCTACTGCTTCTCCTTATGATTCTCCTTATGCTGCTTCTTCTTCTTCGTCTACTTCTTCTTCTTCTCTTTCTTCTGCTTCTGCTTTTCCTGCTTCTTCTACTTATACTGCTTCTCTTTCTGCTTCTCATTCTGATTCTGTTTCTCCTTCTGCTTCTCCTATTGCTTCTGCTGCACTTCCTTCTCCTTCTCCTTCTCCTACTTCTGCATCTCCATTTGCTTCTGCTTCTTCTCCTTCTCCTGCTTCTCCTTCTGCATCTTCATCTGCTTCTGCTTCTCCTTGTGCTGCTTCTTCTGCTTCTGCTTCTCCTTCTTCTGCTTCTCCTTCTGATTCTCATTCTGCTGCTCCTTCTCCTTCTTCCTCTGATTCTGATTCTTATGCTTATACTGCTTCTCCTTATGCTTCTTCTTCTTCTTCTTCTTCTTCTTCTTCTTCTTCTTCTTCTTCTTCTTCTTCTTCTTCTTCTTCTTCTTCTTCTTCTTTTTCTTCTTCTTCTTCTCTTTCTTCTGCTTCTGCTTTTCCTGCTTCTTCTGGGTCTACTGCTTCTCTTTCTGCTACTCATTCTGCTTCTCCTTCTGCTTCTGCTTCTCCTATTGCTTCTGCTGCTCTTCCTTCTCTTTCTCCTACTTCTCGTTCTCCTTCTGCTTCTGCTTCTCCTGCTTCTCATGCTTCTCCTTCAGCATCTCCTTCTGCTTGTGCTTGTCCTTATGCTTA
>NW_012303444.1:0-3055 GCF_000151885.1 Dipodomys ordii
GCAGAGAGCAGAAGAGGAGAGCAGAAGGAGAGAAACAGGAGAGGACAGAAGCAGAAAGAGAAGCAGTAGAAGCAGATGAAGCAGGAAAGCAGAAACAGAAGAAAGAGAAGAAGAAGAAGACCAAGGAGAAGAAGAAGCAGCAGCAGCATAAGGAGAAGCATAAGGAGAAGTATAAGGAGAAGCAGTAGAAGCAGAAGCAGGAGAAGCTGAAGCAGAAGAAAAAGAATAAGCAAAAGAAGCAGAAGCAGAAGCAGTGAGAGAAGCAGAAGAAGGAGAAGGAGAAGGAGCAGCAGAAGGAGAAGCAGAAGCAGAAAGAGAAGCATAAACAGAAGGAGAACTAGAAGGAGAAGCAGGAGAATCAGAAGAAGCAGAAAGAGAAGGAGAAGAAGGAGAAGCAGAAATAGAATCAGAAGAAACAGAAGAAGAAGAAGCAGAAGAAACAGAAGCAAAAGAAACAGAAGAAGGAGAAGAGCAGAAGCAGAAGGAGAAGCAGAAGCAGAAGGAGAAGCAGGAAGAGAAGCAGGAGAAGCAGAAGAAGCAGGAGAAGCAGAAGCAGAAGAAACAGGAGAAGCCGAAGAAGCAGAAGCAGAATCTGAAGCAGGAGGAGAAACAGAAGAAGCACAATCTGAAGCAGAAGCAGAAAAAACAGAAATAGTAGAATAAGCAGAAGCAGAAGCACCTTGACAAGCAGAAGAACAAGAAGGAGAAGGCGAAAGAGAAGGATTAGGAGTAGGAGAAGCAAAAGGATAAGCAGAAGCAGAAAGAGACGCAGAAGGAGAAGCAGCACGAGAAGTAGGAGAAGCAGGAGAAGGAGAAGCAAGAGAAGCCGAAGAAACAGAAGACGCAGAAGCAGAATGAGATGCAGAAGGAGAAATTGAAGCAGAGGGAGAAGCAGAAGCAGAAGGAGAAGCAGAAGAAGGAGAAGGAGAAGGAGAAGCAGAAAGAGAAGCAGAAAGAGCAGCACAACGAGAAGCACAACGAGAAGCAGGAGAAGCAGAAGCTGGAGAAGCAGAAGCAGAAGAAACATAAGAAGGAGAAGAAGCAGAAGGAGAAGCAGAAACAGAAGGAGAAGCAGAAAGAGAAGGAGAAGCAGAAAGAGAAGCAGAAGAAGGAGCAGGAGAAGGAAAAGCAGCAGGAGAAGCAGAAAGTGAAGCAGAAGGAGAAGCAGGATATGCAGAAACAGGAGAAGCAGAAGCAGAAGAAACAGGAGAAGGACAAGAAGCAGAAGTTGAAGGAGAAGCAGAAACAGAAGGAGAAGCAAAAAGAGAAGGAGGGAAGCAGAAGAAGCAGGAGAAGCAGAAGCATAAGAATCCGAAGAAGCAGAAGCAGAACCTGAAGCAGAAGGAGAAGCAGAAGAAGCAGAATCTGGAGGAGCAGAATGAGAAGCTGAAGGAGAAGCAGAAGCAGAATGAGAATCAAAAGCAGAAGGATTAGCAGAATAAACAGAAGAATAGAATCAGTAGCCGTTGTAGCAGAAGCAGAAGGAGAAGCAGAAGGAAAAGCAGAAGAACAAGAAGGAGAAGGAGAAACAGAAGGAGAAGCAGAAGGAGAAGCAGAAAGAGAAGCAGGTAAAGCAGAAGAAGCAGAAGCAGAAGGAGAATCAGAAGGAGAAGCAGAAGAAGGAGAAGGAGAAGCAGAAGCAGAAGAAGATGCAGAAGGAGAAGCAGGAGAAGCAGAAGAAGCAGAAGCAGAAGGAGAAGCAGGAAAAGCAGAAGAAGCAGAAGCAAAAGGAGAAGCAAAAGAAGGAGGAGGAGAAGGAGAAGCAGAAGCAGAAGAAGAAGCATAAGGACAAGCACAAGCAGAAGGAGATGCAGAAGGAGAAGCAGGAGAAGCAGAAGAAGCAGAAGCTGAAGGAGAAGCAGAAGTAGGAGACGGAGGATAAGCAGAAGCAGAAGGAGAAGCAGAAGAGGAATGAGAAGCAGAAAAAGAAGCAGGAGAAGCACAATAAGCAGAAGCAGGAGAAGCCGAAAGAGTAGAAGCAGAAGAAGCAGAACGAGAAGCAGAAGCAGAAGGAGAAGCAGAAGCAGAAGGAGAAGCAGCAGAAGAAGTAGAACCAGAAATTCAGGCAGGAGAAACAGAAGAAGAAGAAGAAGCATAAGGAGAAGCAAAAAGAGAAGCAGAAGGAGAACTAGAAGAAGCAGTAGAAGAAGCAGAAAAACAAGCAGGAGAAGCAGAAGTATAAAGAGAATTAGAAGCAGAAGAAGCAGAAGCAGAAGAAGAAGCAGTAGAAGCATAAGAATCAGAAGCAGGAGAAGCAGAAGCAGAAGAACAAGAAGAAGCATAAGAAGCAGAAGCAGAAGCAGAGGGAGAAACAGAAGAAGGAGAAGGAGCAGCAGAAGGTGAAGCAGAAGGAGATGCAGAAACAGAAAGAGAAGCAGAAACAGAAGGAGAAGAAGAAGGATTAGTTGGAGAATCAGAAGAAGCAGAAGCAGAAAGAGAAGCAGAAAAAGGAGAAGGAGAAGCAGAAGCAGAGGAAAGGAAGGAGAAGCAGAAGAAGCAGAAGCGGGAGAAGCAGAAGAAGAAGAAGAAACAGAAGAAGGAGAAGGAGCAGAAGGAGAAGCAGAAGCAGAAGGAGAAGCAGAAAGAGAAGCAGAAGAAGCAGTAGCAGGAGAAGCAGAAGCAGAAGAAAGAGAAGAAGCTGAAGAAGCAGAAGCAGGACCTGAAGCAGAAGGAACAGAACAAGCAGAAGAAGCAGTAGCAGAAGCAGAACGAGAAGCAGAAGAAGAAGAAGGAGAAGGAGAAAGAGAAGGATTAGGAGTAGGAAGAGCAGAAGGAGAATCAGAAGCAGAACGAGAAGCAGAAGGAGCAGCAGAAGGAGAAGCAGTAGGAGAAGCAGAAGAAGGAGAAGCAGAAGCAGAAGAAGCAGCAGAAGGAGAAGCAGAAGAAGATGCAGAAGGAGAAGCAGGAGAACCAGAAGAAGCAAAAGCAGATGGAGAAGCAGAAGTAGGAGAAGGAGAAGGAGAAGGAAGGGCAGCAGAAGCAATAGGAGAAGCAGAAGGAGAAGCAGAAGCAGAATGAGAAGCAGAAAGAGAAGCAGTAGAAGCAGAAGAAGCAG
>NW_012303445.1:0-3055 GCF_000151885.1 Dipodomys ordii
GCGTGGGACACAGCGAGGACACAGCGGGACACAGCGGGACACAGTGGGGACAAAGCAGTAGACACAACGGGACACAATGGCGGACACAGCGGGACACAGCATGGGACACAGGGAGGACACAGCGGGACCCAGCGGGACCCAGCCTCGATACAGCGGGGACACAGCGGGTCACAGCGAGGTACACAGCTGGGGACAAAACAGGACACAGCGGAGGACACAGCGAGGACACAGCGGGACACAGCGGGACACAGCGGGACACTGCGGGAACATAGTGACACACAGCGGGGTACAGAGCGGGACACAGCGGAACACAGCTGGGGACATAGCGGGGACACAGCGGGACACAGCGGGGGACACAGCGAGGACGCAGCGGGACACAGCGGAACTCAGCGGGGGACAAAGCGGGAGACAGCGGGGGACACAGCGAGCACACAGCAGGACACAGCGGCCACACAGAGGGGACTCAGTGGGGGACACAGCGGGGAACAAAGAGGGACACCACGGGACACAGTGAGACACAGCGGGACACAGCGGGACACTGTGGGGACACAGTAGGACAAAGCGGGGGACACAGCGGGACACAACGGAACAAAGCGGGGGACAGAGCGGAGACAGTGTAGGGCCACAGCGGGACACCTCGGTGACACAGCTGGACACAGCGGGGTACACAGCGGTACACAGCGGGCACACAGCGGGGACACAGCGGGACACAGCGGGGACAGAGCGGGACACAGTCGGACACAGCGGGACACAGGGGGAGACACAGCGGGACACAGCGGGGGACCCAGCGAGGACACAGCGGGACACAGCGGGGGACACAGCGAGGACACAGCGGGGGACACAGCAGGGGACACAGCGGGACACAGCGGGGAACACAGCGAGGACACAGCAGGACACAGCGGGACACAGCGTCGATACAGAGGGGACTCAGCGGAGGACACAGCGGGGGAAACAGCGGGGGACAAAGTGGGATACCACGAGACACAGTGTGACACAGCGGGACACAGCGGGGACACTGCCGGGACACAGCAGGACAAAGCGGGGGACATAGCGGGACACAGCGGCACACAGCAGGGGACACAGCCGGACACAGCGGGGGAAACAGGGGGGGACACAGTGGGACACGGTGGGACACAGCGGGGGACACATGGGGAACACAGCGGAACACAACGGGGACACAGCGGGACTCAGCGGGGGACACAGCGGGACACAGCGGGACACAGCGGGACACAGCGGGGAACACAGCGGGACACAGAGGGGAAAACAGAGTGGTACACAGCGGGACACAGCTGGGAACACAGCGGGTCACAGCGGGACACAGCGGGAACACAGCTGGACACAGCGGGGTACACAGTGGGACAGAGGGGGCACACAGTGGGGACACAGCGGGGGACACTGCGGGACACAGCGGGTCACAGCGGGGGACACAGCGGGGGACACAGCAGGGGACAGCAGAGGACAGAGAGGGGACACACCGGCGACACAGAGGGGACGCAGCTGGGGACACAGCGTGGGAAAAAGTGGGACACCACGGGACACAGTGTTACACAGCGGGACACAGCGGGGACACTGCGGGACACAGCAAGATAAAGCGGGGGACACAGCGGGCCACAGCGGGCCACAACGGGGGACAGTGGTGGACACAGCGGGACACAGTGGGCTACCCAGTGAGGACACAGCGGGACACAACAGGGTACACAGAGAGGACACAGCGGGGGACACAGCGGGGGACACAGCGAGACACAGTGGGGAACACAGCGAGGACACAGCGGGACACAACGGGACACAGCATCGATACAGCGGGGAGGCAGCGTTACACAGCGTGGTACACACTGTGGACACAACGGGACACAGTGGGGGCACAGCGGGACACAGCGGGACACAGTGGGACACAGCGAGGACAAAGCATGAGACACAGCGAGGGACAGAGAGGGAAACAGCAGGGGACACAGCGAGGAAACAGCGGGACACAGCGGTGACACAGCGGGGACTCAGCGGGGGACACAGTGGGACACAGCGGGGGACACTGCGGGACACAGCGGGGGACACTTCGGGACACAGTGTGGGACAGAGCATGGGACACAGCGAGACACAGCGGGGACAAAGCTGGACACAGCGGGGTACACAGAGGGACACAGCAGGGACACAGCGGGGAAACAGCGTGACACAAAAGGACACAGCTAGACACAGCGGGGTACACAGCAGGACACAGCGGGCACACAGCGGGGACACAGCGGGACACACCGGGGACACAGTCGGACACAGCGGGACACAGCGGGGGACACAGCGGGACACAGCGGGGGACCCAGCGAGGACACAGCGGGACACAGCGGTGGACAAAACGGGGGACACAGCGGGACACAGCGGGGAACACAGCGAGGACACAGCGGGACACAGCGGGAAACACTGCGAGGTCACAGCGGGGGACAAAACGGGACAACACGGGACACAGTGTGACCGAGTGGGACACAGCGGGGACACTGCAGGGGCACAGCGGGACAAAGCGGGCGACACAGTGAGACACAGAGGGGGACAGCAGGGGACAGAGAGGGGACACAACGGGACACAACAGGGGACACAGAGGGGTACACAGCGGGACACAGCCGGAAACACAGCGCGGACACAGCGGGACACACCGGGACACAGCGTCAATACAGCGGGGACAGAGAGGGTCACAGCAGGGACAGAGCGGGACACAGCGGGACACAGTGGGGGACACAGCAGAAGACACAGCGGGACACAGCGGGGACACAGCGGGGGACACAGCGGAACACAGCATGGGACACAGCGAGGACACAGCAGGACACAGCGGAACACAGCGGGAGACAGCGGGGACACTGCGGGAACATAGCTGGACACAGCGGGGTACAAAGCGGGACACAGCTGGAGACACAGAGTGGTACACAGAGGGACACAGCGGGAAACACAGCGAGGTCACAGCGGGGACCAAGCGGGACAACACGGGACACAGTGTAACACAGCGAGACACAGCGGGACACAGCGGGGGACAAAGCAGGGGACAACAGGGGACAGGGGACACAGCGGGACACAGCGT
>NW_012303446.1:0-3055 GCF_000151885.1 Dipodomys ordii
GCTGTCTCCCGCTTTTTCCCACGCTGTGTCGCTCTTGTCCCCCAATGTGTTACACTGTGTCCCGACTGTGTCCTCTCTGTGTCCCGCTGTGTCCCGCTGTGTACCTGCTGTGTCCAGCTGTGTCCCCACTGCGTACCCCAATGTGTCCAGCTGAGTCCCCCGCTGTGTCCCGCTGTGTCCCCCGCTGTGTCCCGCTGTGTCACGCTCTGTCCCGCTCTGTCCCCGCTGTGTCCTGCTGTGTCCCGCTGTGTCCCCGTTGTCCCCAGCAGTGTCACGCTGTGTCACGCTGTTTTCCCAGCTGTGTACCGATGTTTCCTCCACTATGCCCTGCGCTGTTTCTCGCTGTGTCCACCGCTGTGTCCCGCTGTGTCCTGCTGTGTCCTGCTGTGTACACCGCTGTGTCCAGCTGTGTCCCCGCTGTGTCCCGCTGTGTCCCGCTGTGTCCCCGCTGTGTCCCCGCTGTGTCCCGCTGTGTAGCCTGCTGTGTCCCGTTGTGTCCCATTGAATCCCTCCTGTGTCCCGCTGTGTACCGCATTGTCCTCGCTCTGTTCCCCGCTGTGTTCCACTGTGTCCCCGTTTTACCCTGCTGTGTCACGCTGTGTTACGCTGTTTTCCCCGCTGTGTCCCACTGTTTCCTCCACTATGTCCCTCTCTGTTTCTTGCTGTGGTCCCCACTGTGTCCCGCTGTGTCCTGCTGTGTCCCACTGTGTCCCGCTGTGTCCCGTTGTGTCCTCGCTGTGTCCCCGCTGTGTCCCCGCTGTGTCCCGCTGGGCCAGCTGTGTCCTGCTGTGTCCTGCTGGGTCCCGCTGTGTCCCACTCTGTCTCACTGTGTCCTCGCTGTGTCCCCACAGTGTCCCGCTGTGTACCCCGTAGTGTCCAGCTTTGTCCCCGCTGTGTCCCGCTGTGTCCCGCTGTGTCCTCGCTGTTTCCCCGCTGTGTCCCGCTGTGTCCACTTTGTCGCCCGCTGTGTCCCCAATGTCCCCCGCTTTGTCCCGCTGTGTCCCCGCTGTGTCCCCCGCTGAGTTCCCGCTGTGTCCTGCTGTGTCCCCCGCTGTGTCCCGCTGTGTCCCGCTGTGTCCCCGCAGTGTCCCCGCTGTGTCCTGCTGTGTCCCCCGCTGTGTCCCCACTGTGTCCCGCTTTGTCCCGCTGTGTCCCCGCTGTGTCCCCTGCTCTGTCCGTCGCTGTGTCCCGATGTGTCCCCCGCTGTGTCCCGCTTTGTCCCTCCTGTGTCCCCCTCTGTGTCCGGCTGTGTCCCCCGCTGTGTCCTGCTGAGTCCCCTGCTGTGTCCCCGCTGTGTCCCACTGTGTTCCGCTGTGTCCCACTGTGTCCTCGCTGTGTCCCCGCAGTGTCCCGCTGTGTCTCGCTGTGTCCCCCACTGTGTCCCGCTGTGTCCCGCTGTGTCCCCCGCTATGTCCCGCTGTGTCCCCGCTGTGTCCAGTTTTGTCCTCCCTGTGTCCCTCGCTGTGTTCTGCTCTGTCCTCCGCTGTGTCCCTCTGTGTCCCGCTGTGTCCCCCGCTGTATCGATGCTGTGTCCTGCTTGGTCCCACTGGGTCCTCGCTGTGTTCCCCTCTGTGTCCCATGCTGTGTCCCGCTGTGTCCCCTGCTGTGTCCAGCTTTGTCCCCGCTGTGTCTCACTGTGTTCCACACTCTGTCCCCCACTGTGTCCCGCTGGGTACCACGCTGTGTCCCGCTGTGTCCCCGCACGTTCACCGCTGTTTCCTGAGGTGCCCCGCTGTGTTCCGTGGTGTCCCGCTATGTCCCCCGCTGTGTCCCCCGCTGTGTCCCCGCTTTGTCCCTTGCTGTGTCCCCCGCTGAGTCCCCGCTGTGTCCCCGCTGTGTCCCCCGCTGAGTCCCCGCTGTGTCCCTGCTGTGTCCCGCTGTGTCCTCCCTGTTTCCCCCGCTGTGTCCCGCTCTGTCCCCCGCTATGTCCCGCTGTGTCCCCGCTGTGTCCCGCTTTGTCCTCCCTGTGTCCCTCGCTGTGTTCCGCTCTGTCCTCCGCTGTGTCCCTCTGTGTCCCGCTGTGTCCCCCGCTGTATCGTCGCTGTGTCCTGCTGGGTCCCGCTGGGTCCTCGCTGTGTTCCCCACTGTGTCCCGCTGTGTCCCCCGCTGTGTCCCCTGCTGTGTCCCGCGCTGTGTCCCCGCTGTGTCCTCCGCTGTGTCCCGCTTTGTCCCCACTGTGTCCCACTGTGTTCTGCTGTGTCTGCCCATGTGTTCCTGCTGTGTTGCCGCTGTGTCCCGCTGTGACCATTTTTGTCCCTCTATGTCCCCCCCTGAGTCCCCGCTGTTTCCCCACTGGGTCCCGCTGTGTTCCCGCTGTGTCCCGCTCTGTCCCCCGCTATGTCCCCTTCTTTGTCCCCGCTGTGTCCCGCTGTGTCCCGTTGTGTCCCCCGCTGTGTCCCGCTTTGTCCCCCGCTGTCCCCCGCTTTGTCTCGCTGTGTCCCCGCAGTGTCCCCGCTGTGTTCCATTGTGTCACACTGGGTCCCGTGGTGTCCTGCTTTGTCCCCCGCTGTGTCCCCCGCTGAGTCCCCTCTGTGTCCATGCTGTGTCCCGCTGTGTCCTCGCTGTGTCTCCCGCTGTCTCCCGCTTTGTCTCATGCTGTGTCCCAATGCGTCCTTGCTGTGTTTCCTGGCTGTGTCCCGCTTTGTCCCCGCTTTGTCCCCTGCTGTGTCCCATTGTGTCCCGCTGTGTACCTTGCTTTGTCCTGCTATGTTCCCGCAGTGTCCCCGCTGTGTCCCGCTGTGTCCCGCTGTGTCTTCGCTGTGTCCCAAGCTGTGTTCGGCTATGTCCTCGCTGTGTCCCCCGATGTGTCCCTTTGTGTCCCCAGCTGTGTAACCCGCTGTGTCCCGCTGTGTCCCGTAGTGTCCCGCTTTGTCCCCCGCTGTGTCCCCCGACGAGTCCCCGCTGTGTCCCGCTGTGTCCTCCCTGTGTCCCCCGCTGTGTCCCGCTGTGGCCCCCACTGTGTCCCACTGTGTCTACTGCTGTGTCCCCGCTGTGTCCCACTGTGTCCACTGCTGTGTCCCCGCTGTTTCCCTCTGTGTCCCGCTGTGTCCCCCGC
>NW_012303447.1:0-3055 GCF_000151885.1 Dipodomys ordii
TGTCCACTGCTGTGTCCCACTGTGTACCCCTCTGTATCCCCCGCTGTTTCCCGCTGTGTCCCGCTTTGTCCCCCACTGTGTCCCTGCTGTGCTCCGCTGTGTACCGCTGTGTCTCGCTGTGTACTGCTGTGTCCCCCACTGAGTCCTGCTGTGTCCCCGCTGTGTCCCAAAGTGTCCTCGCTGTGTCCCCCGCTGTGTCCCGCTGTGTCCCCCCTGTGTCCCACGCTGTGACCCGATGGGTCCCTCTGTGTCCCCTGCTGTGTACCCTGCTATGTCCCACAGTGTCCCCGCTGTGTCCCGCTGTGTCCCACTGTGTCCTGTTGTGTCCCGATATGTCCCACACTGTGTCCCGTTGTGTCCCCAGCTGTGTACACCGCTGTGTCCCGCTGTGTCCCCGCTCTATCGATGCTGTGTCCCTCGCTGTTTCCCGCTGTGTCCCCCGCTGTGTCCTGCTGTGTCCTCCCTGTGGCCCCGCTGTGTCCCGCTGTGTCCCTGGTTGTGTCCCGCTGGGTCCCCTGCTGTGTCACTGCTGTGTCCCGCTGTGTTCCACTGTGTCCCGCTGTGTCCTTGCTGTGTCTCCCGCAGTGTCCCGCAGTGTCCTCGCTGTGTCCCCCGCTGTGTCCTGATTTGTCCACTGCTGTGTCCCGCTGTGTACCCCTCTGTGTCACCCGCTCTGTCCCTGCTGTGACCCGCTGTGTCTCGCTGTGTCCCGCTGTGTACTGCTGTGTCCCCCGCTGAGTCCACTGTGTCCCCGCTGTGTCCCAATGTGTCCTCTCTGTGTCCCCCCCTTTGTCCCGCTGTGTCCCCCCTGTGTCCCCCGCTGTGTCTCACGCTTTATCCCGTCTGTGTCCCACTCTGTCCCGCTGTGTCCCGCTGTGCCCACACTGTGTCCCGATGTGTCCACAGCTGTGTACCCCCGCTGTGTCCCACTGTGTCCCCGCTGTATCGACGCTGTGTCCCATCGGGTCATGCTGTGTCCTCCCTGTGTTCCTCGCTGTGTCCCGCTGTGTCCCCGCTGTGTGCCCGCTGTGTCCCGCTGTGTACTTCGTTGTGTCCAGCTGTGTCACCGCTGTGTCCTCACTGTGTCCCTCGCTGTGTCCCACTGTGTCCTCACTGTGTCCCCCTCTGTGTCCCGCTGTGTCCCCCGCTATGTCCCGCTGTGTCCAGCTGTGTCCCGCTCTGTCCCCGCTTTGTGTCCGCTGTGTCCCGCTGTGTACTCCGTTGTGTCCAGCTGTGTCACCGCTGTGTCCCGCTGTGTCCTCTCTTTGTCTCCATTGTCCCCCGCTGTGTCCCCCGCTGTGTCCCGCTGTGTCCCGCTGTGTCCCCCGCTTTGTCCTGCTGTGTCGACGCAGTGTTCCCTCTGTGTCCTGCTGTGTCACACTGTGTCCCATGGTGTCCCGATTTTTCCCCACTGTTTCCCCCTCTGAGTCCCCTTTGTGTCCCCACTGTGTCCCGCTGTGTCCCGCTGTGTCCTAGCTGTGTCCCCTGCTGTGTCCCGCTGTGTCCCCACTGGGTCACAAGCTGTGTCCTGCTGTGTCCCGCTGTGTACCCCGCTGTGTCCCGCTATGTTCCCGCAATGTCCCCGCTGTGTCCCGCTGTGTCCCACTGTGTCCTCGCTGTGTCCCCCGCTGTGCCCCGTTGTGTCCCCAGCTGTGTACCCCGCTCTGTCCCGCTGTGTCCCCGTTGTAATGACGCTGTGTCTCGCTGGGTCCCGCTGTGTCCTCGCTGTGTCCCGCTGTGTATCCCTCTGTGTCCGCCGCTGTGTCCCGATGTGTACTGCTGTGTCCCCCACTGAGTCCCGCTGTGTCCCCCGCTGTGTCCAATGTGTACTCACTGTTCCCCCGCTGTGTCCCGCTGTGTCTCCCCTGTGTCCCCCACTGTGTCCTGCTGTGTCCTCAATGTGTCCCCCGCTGTGTCCCGTTGTGTCCCCAGCTGTGTACCCCGCTGTGTCCCACTGTGTCCTCGCTGTATCGACGCTGTGTCCCGCTGTGTCCCGCTGTGTCCTCGCTGTGTTCCCCGCTGTGTCCCCCGCTGTTTCCCCGCTGTGTCCCTATATGTACCCCGCTGTGTATAGCTTTGTCTCTGATGTGTCTCGCTGTGTCTCACGCTCTGTCCCCTGCTGTGTCCCGCTGTGTCCCCCACTCTGTCCCGCTGTGTCCCGCTGTGTCCCTGCAGGATCACCGCTGTTTTGCGCTGTGTCCCGCTGTGTCAGTGGTGTCCCGCTTTGTCCCCCGCTGTGTCCCCAGCTGAGTCCCCGCTGTGTCCCCGCTGTGTCCCGCTGTGTGCTCGCTGTGTCCCCCGCTGTCTCCCGCTTTCTCCCCCGCTATGTTCCGCTGTGTCCCGCTGCGTCCTCGCTGTGTCCCCCGCTGTGTCCCGCTGTGTTCCCAGCTGTGTCCCGCTGTGTACCCCTCTGTGTCCCGCTGTCTTCCCCGCTGTGCCCGCTGTGTCCCGCTGTGTCCCCCGCTGTGTCCCT
Source organism: Dipodomys ordii (assembly GCF_000151885.1). Classification (NCBI taxonomy): domain Eukaryota; kingdom Metazoa; phylum Chordata; class Mammalia; order Rodentia; family Heteromyidae; genus Dipodomys; species Dipodomys ordii. The sequence continues at coordinate 2,474 of NW_012303447.1, forward strand.
GCTGTGTCCCCGCTGTGTCCTGCTGTATACTGCTGTGTCCCCCGCTGAGTCCTGCTGTGTCCCCCTGTGTCCCGCTGTGTTCCCCATGTGTCCCCCGCTGTGTCCCACTGTGTCCCACTGTGTCCCCCACTGTTTCCCCCGCTGTGTCCGGCTGTGTCCCCCGCTGTGTCCCGCTGTGTCCACTGCTGTGTCCCCGCTGTGTCCCGCTGTGTCCCCCGCTTTGTCCCGCTGTGTCCCCACTGTGTCCCGCTGTGTCCTGATGTGTCCTGCTGTGCCCCCCGCTGTGTCCCGAAGTGTCCTCGCTGTGTCCCCCGCTGTGTCCCGCTGTGTCCTCGCTCTGTCCCCCGCTGTTTCTCGCTGTGTCCCCCGCTGTGTCCCGCTGTGTATCCCGCTGTGTCCTGCTATGTTCCCGCAGTGTCCCCGCTGTGTCCCGCTGTGTCCCGTGCAGTCCCGCTTTGTCCCCCACTGTGTTCCCCGGTGAGTCCCCGCTGTGTACCCGCTGTGTTCCGCTTTGTCCTCCCTGTGTCCCCTGCTCTGTCCCACTGTGTTCCCCGCTGGGTCCTGCTGTGTCTACTGCTGTGT
>NW_012303448.1:0-3055 GCF_000151885.1 Dipodomys ordii
TCATCACTCGCTGTGTCCCCCGCTGTCTCCCGCTCTTTCCCCCACTGTGTCTCATGCTTTGTCTCCGCTGTGTCCCACTGTGTCCCGCTGTGTCCCGCTGTGTCCCCTGCTGTGACCCTTTGTGTCCCCAGCTGTGTACCCCGCTGTGTAACGCTGTGTCCCCGCTGTATCGACGCTGTGTCCCGCTGTGTCCCCCTGTGTCCTTGCTGTGTTCCCCGTTGTGTCCCTCTGTGTCCCCCGCTGTGTCCCCCGCTGTGTCCTGCTGTGTCCGCCGCTGTGTCCCATTGTGTCCCGCTGTGTCCCCCGCTGTGTCCCTGCTGGGTCCCTGCTGTGGCCCCACTGTGTCCTGCTGTGTCTCGATGTGTCCTCGCTGTGTTTCATGCTGTGTTTCGCTGTGTTCCCCGCTGAGTCCCGCTGTGTCCCGCTAGGTACTGCTGTGTCCCCCGCTGTGTCCCGCTGTGTCCCAGGTGTGTCCCGCTGTGTCCATCTTGTGTCCCCTGCTGTGTCCCCCGCTGTGTCCCCCGCTGTGTCCACTGCTGTGTCCCCGCTGTGTCCCGCTGTTTCCCCGCTGTGTCCCGCTGTGTCCTCGCTGTGTTCCCCGGTGTGTCCCTCGCAGGGTCCCCTGCTGTTTCCCGCTGTGTCTCGCTGTGTTCCGTGGGGTCCCGCTTTGTTCCCCGCTGAGTTCCCGCTGTGTCCCCGCTGTGTCAAGCTGTGTCCTCGCTGTGTCCCCCGCTGTCTCCCGCTCTGTCCCCCACTGTGTCTCATGCTTTGTCTCCGCTGTGTCCCACTGTGTCTCGCTGTGTCCCGCTGTGTCCCCCACTGTAACCCTTTGTGTCCCCAGCTGTGTCCCCGCTGTGTCCCGCTGTGTCCCGCTGTGTCCTCGCTGTGTCCCCTGCTGTGTTCCGCTGTGTTCCCTGCTGGGCGCCACTGTGTCTACTGCTGTGTCCCCGCTGTGTCCCGCTGTGTCCCCGCAGTATCAACGCTGTGTCCAGCTGGGGCCCGCTGTGTCCTTGCTGTGTTCCCTGCTGGGTCCCGCTGTGTACCCCTCTGTGTCCCCCGCTTTGTCCCCCTGTGTCCCCCGCTGTGTCCCTGATGTGTCCCCGCTGTGTCCCACTGTGTCCTGATGTGTATTGCTGTGTCCCCCGCTGAGTCCCGCTGAGTCCCGCTGTGTCCGCGCTGTGTCCCAATGTGTCCTCGCTGTGTCCCCCGCTGTGTCCCGCTGTGTCTCCCCTGTGTATCCCTCTGTGTCCCGCTGTGTCCCGCTGTATCCCCCGCTGTGTCCCCCGCTGTGTCCCGCTGTGTCCCCCGCTGTTTCCCGCTGTGTCTTCACTATGTCCCGATCTGTCTCCCCCTTGTCCCCCGCTGTGTCCCGCTGTGTCCCGCTGTGTCCTCGCTGTGTCCCCCGATGTGTCCCGTTGTGTCCCCAGCTGTGTACCCCGCTGTGTCCCACTGTGTACCCACTATATCGACGCTGTTTCCCGCTGGGTCCCGCTGTGTCCTTGCTGTGTCTACAGCTGTGTCCTGCTGTGTCCCCCGCTGTGTCCCGCTGTGTCCCCTTCTGTGTCCCGCTGTGTCCACTGCTGTGTCCCCGCTGTGTCCCGCTGTTTCCCCCGCTGTGTCCCGCTGTGTCCTCGCTGTGTCCCATGCTGGTTCCCTCGCTGGGTCCCCCGCTGTGTCCCGCTTGTCCTCGCTGTGTCCCCCGCTGTGTCCCCGCTGTGTCCCGCTCTGTCCCCCGCTGTGTCCCGCTGTGTTCCTGCTGTGATCCGCTGTGTCCCACTGTGTTCCCGCTGTGTCCGAGCTGTGTCCCACTGTGTACCCCGCTGTGTCCAGCTTTGTCGCCGCTGTGTCTCGCTTTGTCCGACGCTCTGTCCCCCACTGTGTTCCGCTGGGTCCCCCGCTGTGTCCCGCTGTGTCCCCCGCTGTGTCCCCCTCTGAGTCCCCGCTGTGTCCCCCGCTGTGTCCACTGCTGTGTGCCACTGTGTCCCCCGCTGTGTCCTGCTGTGTCATGCTGTGTCCCCCGCTGTGTCCCAGTTGTGTCCCGCTGTGTACCCCGCTGTGTCCAGCTGTGTCACCACTGTGTCCCACTGTGGCCCCTCTCTGTCTCCGCTGTCCCCCGCTGTTTCCCCAGCTGTGTCCCGCTGTGTCCTCACTGTGTCCCCCGCTGTGTCTCGCTTTGTCCCACGCTCTGTCCCCCACTGTGTTCCGCTGTGTCCCCCGCTGTGTCTCGCTGTGTCCCCGCAGGGTCACCGCTGTTTCCCGCTGTGTCCCGCTGTGTTCCGTGGTGTCCCGGTTTGTCCCCCGCTGTGTCCCCCGCTGTGTCCCCGCTGTGTCCCTGCTGTGTCCTCGCTGTGTCCCCCGCTGCCTCCCGCTCTGTCCCCCACTGTGTCTCATGCTTTGTCTCCGCTGTGTCCTACTGTGTCCCGCTGTGTCCCCCACTGTGACCCTTTGTGTCCCCAGCTGTGTACCCCGCTGTGTAACGCTGTGTCCCCGCTGTATCGACGCTGTGTCCCGCTGGGTGCCGCTGTGTCCTCGCTGCGTTTCCTGTTGTGTCCCGCTGTGTCCCCCGCTGTGTCCTGCTGTGTACCCCACTGTGTCCCGTTGTGTCCCGCTGTGTCCCTCACTTTGTCCCTGCTGTGTCCCTGCTGTGTCCCCACTGTGTCCCACTGTGTCCCGCTGTGTCCTCGCTGTGTTTCATGCTGTGTTTCGCTGTGTCTTCCGCTGTGTCCCGCTGAGTCCCGCTGTGTACTGCTGTGTCCCCCGCTGAGTCCCGCTGTGTCCCAGCTGTGTCCCGCTGTGTCCTACTTCTGTCCCCCGCTGTGTCCCCCGCTGTGTCCCGCTGTGTCCCCCGCTGTGTCCCTCTGTGTCCAATGCAGTGTCCCCGCTGTGTCCCACTGTTTCCAGCTGTGTCCCGCTGTGTCCTCGCTGTGTGACACGCTGTGTTCTGCTGTGTCCTCCGCTGAGTCTCAGCTGTGTCCCACTGTGTTCCCGCTGTGTCCCAGCTGTGTCCCACCTTGTACCCCGCTGTGTCCAGCTTTGTCCCCGCTGTGTCTCGCTT
>NW_012303449.1:0-3054 GCF_000151885.1 Dipodomys ordii
TTCTGCTTCTCCAGATTCTGCTTCTTCTGCTTCTCCTGCTTCTCCTTCTGCTTCAGGTTCTGCTTCTGCTTCTTCGGATTCTTATGCTTCGCTGATCCGCTTCGCTTCTTCTGCTTCCCCTCCTTCTCTTTCTGCTTCTCCTTCTGTTTCTGCTTCTCCTTCTGCTTCTGCTTCTTGTCCTTCTCCTGTTTGTTCTGCTTATGCTTCTCCTGTTTCTGCATCTCCTGCTTCTCCTTATGCTGCTCTTTCTGCTTCTCCTACTGCTTTTCCTTCTCCTGCTCCTTCTTCTGCTTCTCTTTCTGCTTCTCCTTCTGTTTCTCCATCTCCTTCTCGTTCTTCTGCTTTTCCTTCTGCTTCTCCTTCTGCTTCTGCATCTTCTGCTTCTTCTGCTACTGCCTCTGCTTCTTCTGTTTCTTCTGCTTCTCCTTCTGCTTTTGCTTCTCTTTCTGCTTCTGCTTCTCCTTCTGCTTCTCCAGATTCTGCTTCTTCTGCTTCTCCTGCTTCTCCTTATGCTTCAGGTTCTGCTTCTGCTTCTTCGTCTTCTTCTGCTTCTGCTTCTCCTGCTGCTGCTTCTTCTGCTTCTCCTGCTTCTCTTTCTGCTTTTCCTTCTGTTTCTGCTTCTCCTTCAGCTTCTGCTTCTTCTCCTACTGTTTCTTCTGCTTCTGCTTCTCCTGCTTCTGCTTCTCCTGCTTCTCGTTCTGCTTCTCTTTCTGCTTCTCTTTCTGCTTCTCTTTCTGCTCCTCCTTCTCTTTCTTCTGCTTCTCCTTCTGCTTCTGCTTCTCCTTCTGCTTCTGCTTCAATTTCCCCTTCTGCTTCTCATTCTGCTTCTGCGTCTTCTGTTTCTTCTGCTTCTCCTGCTTCTGCTTCTCCTACTTCTCCTACTTCTCGTGCTGCTTCTCCTTCTGCGTCTCTTTCTGCTTCTGCTTATCCTTTTGCTTCTCATACTCCTAATCCTTCTTTTTTGCCTTCTCCGTCTTCTTCTTCTGCTTCTCCTGCTTCTTATGCTTCTCCTGCTTCTCTTTCTGCTTCTCCTTCAGCCTCTGCTTCTGCTTCTGCTCTTCTCCTTCTTCTGTTTCTTTTGCTTCTGTTTCTTCTGCTTCTTCTTCTTCTTCTGTTTCTTCTGATTCTAATTCTGCTTCTCCTTCTTCTCCTCTTTCTGCTTCTACTTCTGCTTCTTCTGATTCTCCTGCTTCTCCTTCTTGTTCTCCTTCTGTTTCTGCTTCTCTTTCTGCTTCTGCTTCTACTTCTGCTGCTCCTTCTCCTTCTCCTTCTTCTGCTTCTCCCACTGCTTCTGCTTCTTTTGCTGATTCTTTTTCTTCTGCTTCTGCTTCTCCTGCTTCTGCTTCTTCTGCTTCTACTGCTTCTCCTTATGCTCCTCCTTATGCTCCTCCTTATGCTTCTCCTTATGCTTCTTGTTCTTCTTGTTCTTCTTGTTCTTCTTCTTGTTCTTCTTGTTCTTGTTCTTCTTCTTCTTCTTCTTCTTCTTCTTCTTCTTCTTCTTCTTCTTCTTCTTCTTCTTCTTCTTCTCTTTCTTCTGCTTCTGCTTTTCCTGCTTCTTCTGCTTCTAATGCTTCTCTTTCTGCTTCTCTTTCTGCTTCTCATTCTGCTTCTGCTTCTCCTATTGATTCTGCTGCCCTTCCTTCTCCTTCTCCTTCTCCTACTTCTGCTTCTCCTTCTGCTTCTGCTTATTCTGGTTCTCCTGCTTCTCCTTCTGCATCTTCTTCTGCTTCTGCTTCTGCTTCTTCTTCTTCTCCTTCTGCATCTTCTCCTGCTTCTGCTTCTGCTTCTTCTTCTGCTTCTCCTTCTTCTGCTTCTCCTTCTGATTCTCCTTCTGCTTCTCCTTCTGCTGCTCCTTGTCCTTCTTCTGCTTCTCCATATGATTCTGCTTCTTATGCTTATTCTTTTTCTTCTGTTTCTGCTTCTCCTGCTTCTGCTTCTTCTGCTTCTACTTCTTCTCCTTATGTTTCTCCTTTTTCTTCTTCTTCTTCTTCTTCTTCTTCTTCTTCTTCTTCTTCTTCTTCTTCTTCTTCTTCTTCTTCTTCTTCTTCTTCTTCTTCTTCTTCTTCTTCTTCTCTTTTTTCTGCTTCTTCTTTTCCTGCTTCTTCTGCTTCCACTCCTTCTCTTTCTTCTTCTCATTCTGCTTCTGCTTCTCATTCTGCTTCTCCTATTGCTTCTGCGGCCATTCCTTCTCCTTCTCCTACTTCTACTTCTCCTTCTGCTTCTGCTACTTCTGCTTCTCCTTATGAATCTTCTTCTGCTTCTGCTTCTCCTTGTGCTGCTTCTTCTGCTTCTGTTTCTCCTTCTGTTTCTCCTTCTGCTTCTTCTGCTTCTCCTTCTCCTTCTGCTTCTGTTTCTCTTTCTCCTTCTTGTTCTCCTGCTTTTCCTTCTGCTGCCACTGCTACTGCTTCTGCTTCTTCTGTTTCTTCTGCTTCTTCTTCTGCTTTTGATTCTCTTTCTGCTTCTGCTTCTCCTTCAGCTTCTCATTCTGCTTATCCCGATTCTGCTTCTTCTGCTTCTCCTTCTGCTTCAGGTTCTGCTTCTGATTCTTCGGATTTTTATGCTTCTGATTCTCCTGCTTCTGCTTCTTCTGCTTCCCCTCCTTCTCTTTCTACTTCTCCTTCTGTTTCTGCTTCTCCTTCTGCTTCTGCTTCTTGTCCTTCTCCTGTTTCTTCTGCTTCTGCTTCTCCTGCTTCTGCTTTTTCTGCTTTTCCTGCTTCTCTTTCTGCTTCTCCTTCTGCTTCTCCTTAGGCTTCTGCTCCTTCTATTTCTTCTGTTTCTTCTTCTTCTGCTTCTCCCGCTTCTGCTTCTTCTGCTTCTTCTGCTTCTCGTTCTGCTTCTCTTCGTCGGCTTCTCTTCCTACTTCTGCTTCTTCAGCTTCTGCTTCTTCTCTTTAGTTCTTCTACTTCTGCTTCTGCTTCTTCTGCTTCTCCTGCTTCTCCTTCTGCATCTCCTTCTGCTTGTGCTTTTCCTTGTGCTTCTTCTTCTGCTTCTGCTTCTCCTTCTCCTTCTTCTGCTTCTCGTCTGCTTCTGCTACATTCTGCATTTCCTGATTCT
>NW_012303450.1:0-3054 GCF_000151885.1 Dipodomys ordii
TCCCCCGCTGTGTCCCCAGCTGTGTCTGCTGTGTCCCGCTGTGTACCCCTCTGTGTCCCGCTATGTTCCCGCTGTGTCCCGCTGTGTCCCTCTGTGTCCTCGCTTTGTCCTCCGCTGTGTCCCGTTGTGTCCCCAGCTGTGTACCTCGCTGTGTCCCGCTGTGTCCACGCTGTATCGATGCTGGGTCCCACTGGGTCCCGCTGTGTCCTCCCTGTGTCGCCAGCTATGTCCCGCCGTGTCTGCCACTGTGTCCCACTGTGTCTACTGCTTTGTCCCCTCTGTGTCCCGCTGTGTCCCGCTGTGTCCTCGCTGTGTCCACCGCTGTCTCCCGCTTTGTCCCCCGCTTTGTTCCGCTGTGTCACGCTGTGTCCTCCCTGTGTCCCCCGCTGTATACCGCTGTGTCCCCGCTATGTCCCCAGCTGTGTCCCGCTGTGTTCCGCTGTGTCCCCCGCTGTGTCCCGCTATGTTCCCGCAGTGTCCCGCTGTGTCCCGCTGTGTCCTCGCTGTGTCCCCCGCTGTGTCCCGTTGTGTCCCCAGCTGTGTACCTCGCTGTGTCCCGCTGTGTCCCCGCTGTATCGACGCTGGGTCCCACTGGGTCCCGCTGTGTCCTCCCTGTGTCCCCAGCTATGTCCCGCCGTGTCCGCCAGTGTGTCCCGCTGTGTCTACTGCTTTGTCGCCGCTGTGTCCCGCTGTGTCCCGCTGTGTCCTCGCTGTGTCCCACGCTGTGTTCTGCTGTGGCCTCGCTTTTTTCCTCGCTGTGTCCCGCTGTGTACCCCTCTGTGTCCCCCGCTGTTTCCCGCTGTGTCCCCCGCTGTGTTCCTGCTGTGTCCCCGCTGTGTCCCACTGTGTCCCGCTGTGTACTGCTGCGTCCCCCGCTGAGTCCCGCTGTGTCCCCGCTGTGTCCCAATGTGTCCTCGCTCTGTCCCCCGCTGTGTACCGCTGTGTCCCGCTGTGTCCCCTGCTGTGTCCCCCGCTATGTCCCGCTGTTTCCCCCGCTGTGTCCCGCTCTGTCCTTGCTGTGTCCCCCACTGTGTGCCGCTGTGTCCTCGCTGTGTCCCCCGCTGTGTCGCGCTGTGTCCTTTTGTGTCACGCTGTTTCCCCGCTGTGTCCCTCTGTGTACCTCGCTGTGTCCAGCTTTGTCCCCGCTGTGTCTCGCTGTGTCCCACGCTCTGTCCCACACTGTGTCCCGCAGTGTCCCCCACTGTGTCCTGCTGTGTAACCCGCTGTGTCCCGCTGTGTCCCCCCCTTAGTCCCCGCTGTGTCACCGATGTGTCCCACTGTTTCCTCGCTGTGTCCCCTGCTGTCTCCCTCTCTGTCCCCCACTGTGTCTCACGCTTTGTCCTTGTTGTGTCCCTCTGTGTACCCCGCTGTGTCCAGCTTTGTCCCGGCTGTGTCTCGCTGTGTCCCACGCTCTGTCCCACACTGTGTCCCGCAGTGTCCCCCGCTGTGTCCCGCTGTGTCCTCCGCTGTGTCCTACTGTGTCCCCCGCTGAGTCCCCACTGTGTCCCCGCTGTGTCCCGCTGTGTCCCGCTGTATCCTTGCTTTGTCCCACGCTGTGTTTCGCTGGGTCCTCGCTGTTGCCCGCGATGTGTCCCATTTTGTCCCCAGCTGTGTCCCCGCTCTGTCCCGCTGTGTTCCCGCTGTATCGACGCTGTGTCCTGCTGTGTCCCGCTGTGTCCTCGTTGTGTTCCCCGCTGTGTCCCGCTGTGTACCCCTCTGTGTCCCTGCTGTGTCCCCGCTGTGTCCTTCTCTATACTGCTGTGTCCCCCGCTGAGTCCCGCTGTGTCCAGGCTGTGTCCCGCTGTGTCCCCCATGTGTCCCCCGCTGTGTCCCATTGTGTCCCGCTGTGTCCCCCACTGTTTCCCCCGCTGTGTCCGGCTGTGTCCCCCGCTGTGTCCCGCTGTGTCCACTGCTGTGTCCCTGCTGTGTCCCGCTTTTTCCCCCGCTGTGTCCCGCTGTGTCCCACTGTGTCCCTTCTGTGTCCCGCTGTTTCCCGTTTTGTCCCCCGCTGTGTCCCTGCTGTGTCCCTGCTGTGTCCCCCGCTTTGTCCCACTGTGTCCCACTGTGTCCTCGCTGTGTCCCGCTGTGTCCTGCTGTGTCCCCGGTGTGCCCGCTGTGTCCCGCTCTGTACCCCGCTGTGTCAAGTTGTGTCACCGCTGTGTCTCTCTGTGTCCACTCTCTGTCTCCGCTGTCCCCCGCTGGGTCCCCCGCTGTGTCCCGCTGTGTCCCGCTGTGTCCTTGCTTTGTCCTGCTGTGTCCCGCAGTGTCCCCGCTGTGTCCCGCTGTGTAACACTGTGGCCCGTGGTGTCCCACTTTGTCCCAAGCTGTGTCCCCCACTGTGTCCCGCTGTGTCCTCGCTGTGTCCCCCTGTGTCCTCGCTGTGTCCCCCGCTGTCTCCCGCTTTGTCCCCCGCTGTGTTCCGCTGTGTCCCGCTGTGTCCTCGCTGTGTCCCCCGCTGTGTACCGCTGTGTCCCCGCTGTGTCCCCAGCTGTGTCCCGCTGTGTCCCGCTGTGTACCCCGCTGTGTCCTGCTATGTTCCCGCAGTGTCCCCGCTGTGTCCCGCTGTGTCCCGCTGTGTCCTCGCTGTGTCCCCAGCTGTGTACCCCACTGTGTCCCGCTGTGTCCCTGCTGTATCGACGCTGGGTCCCGCTGGGTCCCGCTGTGTCCTCCCTGTGTCCCCCGCTGTGTACTGCTGTGTCCGCGACTGTGTCCCGCTGTGTCTACTGCTGTGTCCCCACTGTGTCCCGCTGTGTCCCGCTGTGTCCCTGCTGTGTCCCCGCTGTGTCCTTCTGTATACTGCTGTGTCCCCTGCTGAGTCCCGCTGTGTCCAGGCTGTGTCCCGCTGTGTCCCCCATGTGTCCCTCGCTGTGTCCCGCTGTGTCCACTGCTGTCTCCCGGCTGTGTCCTGCTTTTTCCCCCGCTGTGTCCCGCTGTGTCCCACTGTGTCCTCGCTGTGTTCCCCGCTGTGTCCCGCTGTGTCCCGTTGTCTCCCCCGCTGTGTCCCTGCTGTGTCCCCCGCTTTGTCCCGCTGAGTCCGCTCTGTGTCCCTGCTTG
>NW_012303451.1:0-3054 GCF_000151885.1 Dipodomys ordii
ACAGCAGGGACAGAGCGGGACAGAGCGGGACACAGCGGGACACAGTTGGGGGAAACAGCGGGACACAGCGGTGGACACAGCGGGACAGAACGGGGACACAGCGGGACACAGCGGTGGACACAGCGGGACACAGCGGTGGACACAGCGAGGACACAGCGGGACCCAGCAGGACACAGCGTCGATACAGCGGGGACAGAGTGGGCCACAGCGGGGTACACAGCTGGGGACACAACGGGGCACATCGGGGGACACAGCAAGGACTCAGCGGAACACAGCGTGGAACACAGTGAGGACACAGGGGGACACAGCGGGACACAGCGGGACACAGCAGGACACAGCAGTAGACACAGCGGGAAACAGCAGGGGACACAGCGGGACACAGCGGGGGACACAGGGAGGACAGAGAGGGACACAGCGGGGACACAGCGGGGACTCAGCGGGGGACACAGCGGGGGACAAAGCGGGACACCACGGGACACAGCAGGAAACAGCAGTGACCCTGCGGGGACACAGCGGGACACAGCGGGGGACACAGCAAGGACACAGCGGGACACAGCAGGGGACACAGCGAGGACACAGCGGGGGACACAGCGGGGGACACTGCGAGACACAGCAGGGAACACAGCGAGGACACAGCGGGACCCAGCGGGACACAGCGTCGATACAGCGGGGACACAGCGTTACACAGCAGGGTACACAGCTGTGGACACAACGGGACACAGTGGGGGCACAGCGGGACACAGCAGAACACAGTGGGACACAGCGGGGACAAAGCGTGAGACACAGCGGGGACAGAGAGGGAGACAGCAGGGGACACAGCGAGGAAACAGCGGGACACAGCGGTGACAAAGTGGGGACTCAGCGGGGGACACAGTGGGACACAGCGGGGGACACAGCGGGACACAGCGCGGGACACTACGGGACACAGTGTGGGACAGAGCGTGGCACACAGCGAGACACAGCGGGGACAAAGCTGGACACAGCGGGGTACACAGAGGGACACAGCGGGGAAACAGCGTGACACAAAAGGACACAGCTGAACACAGCGGGGTACACAGCGGGATACAGCGGACACACAGCTGGGACACAGAGGGACACAGCAGGACACAGCAGGGACAGAGCGAGACACAGTCGGACACAGCGGGACACAGCGGGGGACACAGCGGGACACAGTGGGGGACCCAGCGAGGACACAGCGGGACACAGCGGGGGACACAGCGAGGACACAGCGGTGGACACAACGGTGGACACAGCGGGACACAGCGGGGAACACAGCGAGGACACAGCGGGACACAGCGGGAAACACTGCGAGGTCACAGCGGGGGAAAAAGCGGGACAACACGGGACACAGTGTGACACAGTGGGACACAGCGGGGACACTGCAGGGGCACAGCGAGACAAAGCGGGCGACACAGCGAGACACAGCGGGGGACACAGCGGGGGCCAGCAGGGGACAGAGAGGGGACACAGAGGGACACAGCGGGGGACACAAAGGGGTACACAGCGGGACACAGCTGGAAACACAGCGCGGACACAGCGGGACACACCGGGACACAGCGTCAATACAGCGGGGACAGAGAGGGTCACAGCAGGGACACAGCGGGACACAGCGGGACACAGCGGGGGACACAGCGGGACACAGCGGGGACACAGCGGGACACAGCAAGACACAGCGGGGGACACAGCGGGGGACACAGTGGAACACAGCGTGGGACACAGCGAGGACATGAGCAGGACACAGCGGGACACAGCGGCGACACAGCAGGGACACAGCAGGGACACAGCGGGGACACAGCGGGGGACACAGCGGGACACAACGAGGAACACAGCGAGGACACAGCGGGACCCAGCAGGACACAGCGTCGATACAGTTGGGACAGAGCAGGAAACAGCGGGGTACACAGCTGGGGACACAAAGGGACACAACGGGGGACACAGCGAGGACAAGCGGGACACAGCGGGACACATCGAGGACACTGCGGGAACATAGCGGGACACAGCAGGGTACACAGAGGGACACAGCGGGATACAGCTTGGGATACATGGAGGACACAGCTGGACACAGTGGGGGACACAGCGAGGACACAGCGGTACAGTGGGGTGCGGGATACAGCGGGGGACACAACGGGAGACAGCGGGGGACACAGCGAGGACACAGCGGGACACAGTTGTGACACAGAGGGGACTCAGTGGGGGACACAGCGGGGGACAAAGCAGGACACCACGGGACAGTGTGACACAGCGGGACACAGCGGGGACACTGCACGGACACAGCGGTATAATGCGGGGGACACAGCGGGGACTTAGCCGGGGACACAGCGGTGGACAAAGCGGGACACCACGGAACACAGCGGGTCACAGCGGGAAACAGCGGTGACCCTGTGGGGACACAGCGGGACCCAGTGGGGGACACAGCGGGACACAGCGGGGACTCACCTGGGGACACAGCGAAGGACAAACTGGGACACCACGGGACACAGTGGGACACAGCGGGACACAGCGGGGACACTGCGGGAACACAGCGGGACACAGCGGGGGACACAGGGGGACACAGCGGGACACAGCAGGGACAGAGCGTGACACAGCGGGTCACAGCGGGGACACTGCGGGAACATAGCGGGACACAGCGGGGTACACAGCAGGACACAGCAGTGGACACAGCGGGAACACAGCTGGACACAGCGGGGTACACAGTGGGACACAGGGGGCACACAGTGGGGACACAGCGGGGGACACAGCGGGTCACAGCGGGGGACACAGCGGGGGACACAGCGGGGGACAGCAGAGGATTGAGAGGGGACAGAGCGGACACAGCAGGGTACACAGAGGGACACAGCGGGCACACAGTGGGGACACAGCGGGACAAAGCTGGACACAGCGGGGACAGAGCAGGACAGAGCGTGAAACAGCGAGGACACATTGGGACACAGCGGGACACAGAGTAACTCAGCGGGAGACACAGCAGTACACAGCGGGAAACAGTGTGACACACCAGGGAGACAGCAGGAACACAGTGGGGGAAACAGCAGGACACAGCGGGTCACAGCGGGGGAC